>NW_008595753.1:0-11151 GCF_000691845.1 Merops nubicus
TCTCTGTGCTGGACTCTGTCAAGCAGTTCCCTGTTTCTCTTGAGCCAAGGGGCCCAGAACTGGACACAGTTTTCCAGATGTGGCCTCACCAGGGCAGAGTAGAGGCGCAGGAGGACATCTCTTGACCTACTTGCTACTCCCCTTATAATACACCCCAGGATGCCATTGGCCTTTTTGGCTGCAAGAGCACACCGCCTGGCTGGCTCATGGTCATCCTGCTGTCCGCTAGAACCCCCAGGTCCCTTTCTCCTACACCGCTCTCCAGCAGGGCAGTCCCCAACCTGTACTGGTCCATAGGGTTATTCTTTCCCAAGTGCAAAACTCTACACTTGCCCTTGACGAACTTCATAAGATTTCTCCCTGCCCAGCTCTCTGGCCTGTCCAGGTCTCTCTGAATGGCAGCACAGCCTTCTGGTGTGTCAGCCACTCCTCCCAGCTTAGTGTCATCAGCAAGCTTGCTGACAGCACTCTCTAATCCCTCATCCAGGTCATTGATGAATATACTGAAAAGCACTGGCCCCAGGACTGACACCTGAGGGACCCCACTAGACACAAGCCTCCAGCTAGACTCTGTCCCATTGACTACAACTCTCTGACTTCTTCCCTTCAACCAGTTAGCAACCCACCTTGCTACTTGGTCATCCAGACCACACTTCTGCAGATTACCTATGAGGATGCTGTGGCAGACAGTGTCAAATGCCTTGCTGAAATCCAGATAGACCACATCCACTGCATGGCCACCATTACCACCTGGTGATGTCTTCATAAGAAGCTATCAGGTTGGTCAGACATGACTTCCTCTTGGCAAAGCCATGCTGACTGCACCTAATAACCTTCTTATCCTTGATATTCCTAGAGCCAACGCCAAGGATAAGTTGTTCCATCACATTTCCAGGGATGGAGGTGAGGCTGAATGGTCTGTAGTTACCCAGATCATCCTTCCTGTCCTTCCCGTAGACTGGACTGACATTCACTTTCCTCCAGTCTTCAGGCACCTCACCTGTTCCCCACGACTTACCAAAGATGATGGAGATTGGCCTAGCAATGATTTCCACCAGCTCCCTCAGCACGGGTGGGTGCATCCCATCAGGGCCCATGGATTTATGGATGTTCAAGCATTCAAACTGATCTCTAACCCAGTCTTCCTCCACCAGGTCAAACTCCTCCTTTATCTTGATCTCCTCTGAGGCCTTAGGGGACTGATGCTCCTGAGGACAGTCTCCAACAGTGTAGACAGAGGCAAAGAAGGCATTCAGTAACTCTGCCTTCTTTCTGTCCTGTGTCTCCAGGGCCATCTCATTCACTGGAGGGCCTGCGTTGCCTCTAGTATTAGTTTTGTCGGCAATGTATTTGAAGAAGCCCTTTCTGTTGTCCTTGACCTCCCTCGCAAGTTTTAATTCCAAGGAGGCCTTAGCTTTTCTAATTGCCTCCCTACCTTCTCTGACAGCAGTCCCATACTCCACCCAAGTGGCCAGCCCTTCCTTCTACACATCCATATGTACTTTTGAAAAAGAAATAATTTTTATATTCTCATGCTGGTTTATTCAAACATACAGTGAAGAAATACATGTTAATTGATTTCACTTGCCTATCCTTTGGCTTCCTTCAAAATGTTGCAGTGATGTAAAGTGTCAGATAAGTGGCTTAATACAGCTTTATGGTGGACATGAAACTTGGAGAGCAGGAAGATACTTAAAAAATGTTCTTTTTGAGTATTATGAATTATGACTAGGGATACACAAAAAGTTTTAAAATAGAGTTCACATAGACTAAGTTAAGTTGTTTTGTGGCACAAAGTGTGATTCTTAATTGTCCTTGTGTGCTGCACTGTGAATGGAAAGAGCTGAGCTACTGCATTGCTTTTGGAGGAAGGAAGTTATAGGAAGCTTTTTCTTTTCCTTCCCATGAGTGCTTACTGCTGGACTTTTTTGTGGATGACCCCATCAAAGCGTCTGACATCACGTGCTTTTTCAATGCATGTCCTGGTCATCACTGCTGGTTGCCAACTGTGATTTTTGGAGGCTCAGCAGTTTCAATAAAACAGTTCCTGACCCTACAACCCTGTTGTATGACATGGTAAGAGATCCCACAATGCCTAAATGCAAAACTCTGTTGTGAGTGTGATCAAAACATGCTGTGAAGGAGATATTTCAGGGTGATTACAGGTTTGGTGTGGTTAAAAAAGACCCAGGATGATCTAAACTAATAATAACAGGTTTTTGTAAATGTTATTTTTCACATGCTTGCAGGGAGAGAATAACAAGGCTTTAAAACCTGCGTTACCCTCAGGACAGATTAATGTGATGCCTGTAATTTTCCTGCCTCACTCATAAGACCAATAAAGCAAGTAAACAAGGCCTCTTAGCTGAGGAAATGGAAGAGGAGAGGGAGAAGATGATGGCAGAGGCACATCATTTTAATCAGTGGTGGGGAAAAAAACACCACTTGATGGGATGCCTGTTGAATTCTATGAAACCTTTAACATTTATTTAAAAAGTTCCCTGCTTATGTTTAATCAGTGCTCTCTGCTACTTTTCACTCTGTATACCGCTAATTACAGCTCTCTTGTAATGCATGAAGTCCCTCTAGATGAGCGGCCTGCAAAGCTGTTGTGTGCCAGGTTACACACCTGATTCATGGAATTGGTGTAAGCAGTTTCCAAGAGATTTTTTTGGTTAAAATTTGAGGTGTGTTCAAGAGTCTGTGAGAAGTTTTTAGACCCGATGTTGTGTTTGGAGCTAAGCTTGAGAATTGTTATAATGATACGGATTCTAGAATATGAGTAATAGCTTTCCAAAAGATTATGTAAAAGGTTGGAAGATACATCAGTAAATCATTACTATTAATAATGAAATGAATATTCCTATGATTAACAAATTGTATTCCACTGGTTCTGTGCAGAAAAGCTCTCTCTTATCAAACACTGCTGTATGCACGTTTGGTGCAATTTCTGAGGTTCATGCAGCAGAGATGCAAAGTGTATGAAATGCATTTCACATGTAGCAAGGAACTAGAGATTTAACTACAACAAAGTGAAGGAATATGGTAGGCAAACCCCCCCGAATGAGAGCTGGTTGCAACTGTCATGTCAGTGTACAGCTGTACAGAGGTGGTTAAGAACCCCAGAATTGTCCAGCTGCATCGGCACAACCTTGCACCACACGACTAAACTTGGATTTCTTTTCACAGTGCCACACTGATCTTTTCAAAGCAGCCCAAAGTATTTGCCCTCTGTATCTGGAGGGGTTGTTCTGGGACAGTGATGCTGGCATGGCACAGTGCTGACCATCCTGGAGTTTCTTCTGGACTGAGGCTGTTACCTCTGTGCTTGTGGAGACATATTGCCCTGGGTCACTGCTAGTATGAGGATCTCTGCAGCACACTTTGCTGCACAGGGTTAGTGTTCAGGCGTTTGAGTACCACTTGCAGGTGCGTTTTGCTGCTCCCTGGAATTGCTTCAAACCTACTTGATAAATACATTTGAGATGCCAACACTATGGAAATGATGTTTTAGTGCTTACAAATTTTCTGGTTTATTTATTTATTTATTTATTTTTTTTATACTTGTAGTCCTTTAATTGTTTTCTTAATCCTCCTTGTTTTCCTCTCTTTAAGGAATCTTTGCTTTTAAGGATATTATTTTTCCTTAGTTCTCTGAGTACCTCATAAATACTCCATCAGGATTCTCAGTTTAATCACTGATGACTGTCAGGCTCTGATGGGTTTAAGCTAGACAGGTCTAGCCAATTTGAAAGCTGCTAGGGTATCCTAAGTGTTCTTTAATGTGTTCTTTTGCAATATTAACCTGAAATCTTACTTTTGTTTTTTCTGATTTTAAATAATGATTGCAACTGATCTTTCAAGGCAAGTTTAAAGTTAAATAAAGAGAAAAGGAGTGAACATTTTGTCTTTCGCAGTATAATCTGTCTCTGGAGATTTCCCTCTAGCAGTCCAGAACTTACTTCAAAATCCTTCTACTACTTCAACATTTCCAGAGTCTTTTCTTGTTGTATTTGGTGTCCCTGGCTAATTCAAGCTCATTTTGTTTTCCCAGTATTGATTTTTTTTCCTTTATGTATTTGTGCTATTGTTTTAAATTCGATTGTAGTCATTTGACTTAGTTTCTATTTTAGATAGGCTGCCTTCATCCTTCTGAGAAGGTAAAGAAATACTTGATATTTGGTCTTTTTCTCTCCATTTCCTACATTGTGACTGTTTGTCATAGGTCACTGTGTGTTTGTCAATGTTGCCTTTTCTTTGAAGCTGTCCTTTTTATTTTGCTAAAGGAAAAAAGTAACCGAAACTTATCATGACAGAGTAAAATGCATGGGTCAAGTGCCTCCTTCACGCACATGATGGTGTAACCTAAATGCAGAAAGCAGCAACAAGCTGTAACCTGTGGGCTTCTTGCTCTGATGTGGCAATTACTAGAGCAGAATTAGGTTGCAGAAGAATGCGTGGTCATTAGTATGAGAAGGAGGGCTTCTAATCTTTGAGAATGCAGAGACCAGACCTTTGACCTGCTGTAATTGGTTGAAGAAAGATGAGTGGTGCAGGAATAGATTAAAACCTGTTCTATCATCTCTTTGGAAATGAGAAACGTAAGGATATCTGACCTGTAAAACTTGTGCTGAAGCGGGATTCGTAAGTGGAGATAAAATGGCTTCAAGATGCAACGCCCTCCACTTTTTGTCTAAATGGTAACAGGTGGCATGCACCCACTAGAGAATTGTTTCGTGGAAAACTCCAGTGCTGTCTTAGCAACTGGGGAAGAACACCACAGGTTACAGTGGAAACAAGCAGGACTCGGGTGCTCTCTGTGCGGGCTGGGTGCTGAGTGCTGCAGGTCTGGTACCTATGCCCTAGTTCTGCTGCTCACCAAACAGCTGCTGTTTGTCCATCTAATCCCAGCTCTTGTACAGCAATAGCAGTCTAGGCGAGTTGGGTGTCTGTATAACCAGATGTTAGTGTCTCCTGGACCTAACTTCTTTGAGTGTAGCAGCCTTAATTCTAATGGCACTCCTCCTCTGCGGATTCGGTTGGTTATTAATTCATCCATGGCTTTGCTTGGCACTGAAGCTGCTGCGACAAATGAAATCCGTATGCTGACTGTCCTGAGCAAATACTTTTGATAATCTGAGAAAACTGAACTGTTCATAAATTTTCTGAATGAAATGAAGTTAGATTGAGATCTGTTGCCCACTCAAGTACTTCCCAGTATGGTATTTTTTTTTTTTTTCCTTTAATGACTTAAACATTGTGAGTAGAGCATTGCAACATGACTCTGCATAAGGCTTCCTAATGAAGCAGTAGCATAATGTAATTTAGTTACTGGAGCTTATACATTTGATGTTTAGTGTGATAGTAAACTGCAAATGCAAAAGTATAATATTCTTGAAAGCAAATCCACACGATTTAGAGAATTTCAGATGATGTATAAATAGAGCAGTGGCTGTGTACAGCTGCTCTAATAGCTTTTATCCTCTCTCCACTGAAAGTTTCACCAAGGAGCTGCAACGAGGTTGCAAAAAGGTTCACAGCATTTAAGACTGGAGCACTGAGTCCTACAGAAGTTAATCTGTTTGTGCTAGTATATAGAACCATAATCCTGACCAAAAAAAAGGTATTTAAATCCATGAAAACTGAAAATCCTGAGCACTAATGTGGAAAGTGGAAAATACTGGAATTTTATGTTGAATATTTCTGGATTTTGATATACGAGACAGGCTGTCTTGATCTCTTGGCTGTGCTAACTGCACCATATTGTGAGCACATGGCTCTTGGCTTTCTCCTAACTAATATCATGAATTGTTAATTCATGAAAAGCTAAATGCCTTCCATTGATTTCAGAGTGAAAATGTCTGTTTTTCTTTGTTGACTGGACAACAGAAAAATGATAAACTCATTACCTATAGTTTTTCTAATGAGCAGCCTTGCTTTGTGGTTTGTACAAACAATCAATTTGAAGTCTTAGATTCCTTTAAAAACTACACCTTTAATCTTTCTAAAATAAAAAAAAATCTGGCACATTCTGAGAAATGTATTCCACTTAAGTCGTAGAAAGATTTTTCTTTTAAGATTCATTACTGACTAGGAAGATGATTAAAGTCTTTGATTTTTGGCATATGGTACTCAATGAACTGTTTGATCCAGGGATTTGATAGCGGTATTTGGGGCCTTCATCTGAAGACCAGAGGTTCAGATCTGATTTCATTCTGATTATTAGAGATGACATGCAACAGCTGTTTTCTGTTTTACTGGCAGTCCTCTCTGTCCATTTATTAGTCTACCAATGCCCACATCATAATTATTTTAAATTAAGCAGGAAGTGTATCTCTAGTCCCATGGAGTCTGGTGACATCACTTGTGTTTTCACTTAGATTTATGTGTGCTGAATCAGAACCTTAGTAAGAGAATGACTTTAGAAGAGAGTAGGTGCCAAGTCTCTCATGAATCAGGTCCCTCTGTTATCTTACAAAAGTTAATTCAAAAAAGCATTCATTGCAGAAAAAGAATGAGTTTTAATGACTTTGGAACAGTTTTTCCTGGTGTTAATGGATAGTCAGTCTGTTAGAAAACTCTCTACCTCTCCCTGGAGAGAAACTGCAGAATAAATTATTACTTAACCTAACAATAAAGTTTGGGTCAATTCTTTGGAAATAATTTATTCCTCATTTGAAGGTCATGCTGTTGCTGGTATTGTTTCCAGCTCGGTGATTAAAAGCTTAGTCATCCTCTTAGTTTCTCCTGGATTGGTGCCCTGTGTGTAGGATCTGAGTCTGAGCTTGAGAAGGACCAATAGGCCAGTATGTTGGTCTGTGTATTGATGAGGAGCCTTTTTAAAGAGCAAGATATTAGTAACTAATATTTTTGGGTTTTGTTCTCTTTAAGAAGCAAACTGCTATATTTTTGAAGTAATTTTTCTTTGCACATGAAAAATAGCTAAAACTTGTTTTATTAATTCATCCTCTGAAAGGTTTGGTGTTGGTTTGCTTTGTTGTTGGTATGTTTCTCTTTGTCTTGCCTCCTGTTTTGTAACAGGAAGGAGCAGGCCTCTTACAAAGTGAAGGCTTAGGTAGTCACTATTTCTGTCTGGGTTTCTAGATGCAGGGGAGTGTTCTGTGTGGTTCCTTCACTTTAGTCCCCTCTTCTAATCAGAGGAAAAACAAGTTTGGTTGTTGGAGGTCACAGCTCTTGGTGGTTCTGCAGCATTCTCTGTGTTAACCCCATCCATGCCCCACTCAGCAAGCTGGAGCTCAGTGGCTTTCCATTCGACGTGTGATTTTTCATTAGAGGAGGGACAAGAGAAAGGATCACTCTAGAGAGAATATGAGGCTTCTTTGAGCTGCGCCTTTGCAAAGCTTTCCAAAAGCTACTAATTAGTCCCTGCAGGTTTCACTTAAGTGCTGATTAGTAACATTAACCAGGTTTTGCACTCTGTGGGTACTCTTCAGGTACCTTCTCAGGGGAAGGAGGAGGAAATATACCATCTCTGTTGGAGGAGTTAAGCAGCCTCATTTGAAAGCAGTCATAATTACCCCATTATTTCCAGAGGAGAGTAAGGACTATTGGATTTCCTCCAAGTTGACAGCAAGCCACAGATCCTAACCTCTCTTGTGCAACCAGTTTGACACACAGTTTTCACTTGGGGGGGTATCCTTTTATTCAGACAGTCTGCAGAGCACCATACTCCTGCACCAGTACTGGCCATGCCGCTACCAGTGGGGGAGAAGGTACCTAGATACTTTAATTGCACAGATAATGGACTTTTGCTCCCCTTATATTGCTAGCTGGCAATTTTGTCACACCGATTGCTTTCTTTCTGGCATGTATATCCATTTATATCACTGTTTTTGTAGTTTACTGGAACTGCAAGTTCAGCCAGGTCAGATAATATATGTATTTAGGTTTTGGTAGTTAGTGTCTTCCTGTTCTAAACTCCTGTGATCATCAGTGCTGTTTTCATTGTTGGAATTCTCAATGCATAGTTTAGGTACTGATCAGCAGTCAGCTACATATCTCTTGTTCTCTTTTTTGAAGGTTTTTGACTACTCGACACACAGATGTCCACACAGACCCTTGTAAGGAGAGCTACCAGATGTGCCAGGTTGTCTGAGAGCATACTTGAACTGGTCCAGAGCTATCAGAAAGTTTCCTGGCAGTATAGCAGCTATTGAATGCAACACAGAAATGTTATATAAGTTATTTTGTTATGATAGAAAAAATAATATTCTTACAGAGATCCAAATTTTTTTTTTTTCTTGATCATGTGGGGAGACTAATTGTGCAAATTGTTTTCCAGTGGAAATTGTTACTACGTGGTTGAATTTTTGGCAACTTCCTATTCTTACTGTGGCATTAATAGGCTGAATCAGCAACAAACTTGAATGTACTTCACTGGTTTCCACAAACCTGGGTTTCCAGTGCTAGCTGTTTAATTGAGTGCTCCAAAGAATTTCAAATGTTTTGCATTTGAGGCATTTTTCTGTGCTGCAGTGATTGATGAGACTTATTTTAAATCTAGAAATTGGCATTCTATAACTGCTTAACAAGGACAAATTGTTTTTGTCTAAGAAGAATTGTGTCTAAAAAGCAGGAAAAATAGTTAATAACAGGCATTCCACAGCAGCGGAGTGTTTTAATTTGAGTAAGTATACATAAAACAGGTGTATGCATTTAAGTGTCTTTTTTTGGTGGGTATTTTGTTGTTGTCAGTGTGCGAGTACTACTTTAAAAGCAGAATATTTTCCATTACACAGTTTCCTAATACACTTTCCATTTTCATCACAGCTCTGAAAAGAGAATGTGGGATGAAGAACATGGAAATTATGTTGGAGACTTGGGCAATCTGTAAATGGATTTTTTTGGTTTTCATGGATGGTTTCTAAAAGAACTTCTTAAGAAGGCAAAACAATAAAAGAGACCCCAGACAAAATAAAAACCTCACCAAGCAGAACTCCAGTACATAAAACCTCCCAAACCAGGAAATAATCAGCTGCATAGAATAAGATAGAAGTAGATTTTACTGCTATTTGATTAGCATGAAAAATGCTTGAAGTGAAGGATTATTTAGCTTTGGAAGAATATGGTTGCCAAGGTGCTGTGGGACTCCATGTGCGGAACCTTCTTCGGTGCCTATCACAAGCTGTGGAGTGAGCACACAGTACAGCTGGCCTGCTCAGAGCCTCAGAACAGGCTGTGGGCTTGCAGGAGTCCAGATGGCTTTTGTTCCTGTCTGGGACCACTGTTCCTTTCTTCTCCATTAGATGACTCCTGTGCCAGGTGCTATTCTTCCCATTTCTGTAATCGTTAAAAGGAGTGAGATTTTTTTATTTTTTTTTTTTACTGTTACCCTTATTGCCATACTGACAATGTCACATGCATTTAAAAGCTTTCCTCAGATTGCTGCAGGCCCATATAATTACAAACACTTCCTGCCTTCTCCTGTTCCATTCTTTTTTCCCCCTAGCATGTTTGTGCTTCAGAAAACAAGAAGCAGAATGTGTGGCTATAATGATGTATCCCTCTGCTTGCCTGGTTATTTACTCCTTTCCATGTTGTTCCTCTTACCTGCTCATAGCAGGACCTGGTTCTGTTCCTTTGTGTCAGGAGCAAAGCGTCCCTTGTGTCTGCTTTGTGCAGTGCCTGTATGCTGGGGCTCAGATCCCAGCTGCTACTCTGGAACCCCACAGCACATTGTTCCAGGAGATGATCCTTTACCTCTTCTCCTAGAGAGCTAATAATGCAGAATCAGGATATGGTTCACAAATTCAAAATCTATTGGTGGAGGAAAACCTACAAAACTCACTTTTGAAATACACAAATACACAACTGCATGTCATATTCATGCTGAAAGAAGTTTATTAGACATGTTAGAGCTTTCTTCCTGAGCAAGAATAACTTCCCTAATACTGTGTAAAACTTGACTAGTGTAATAAAATACAGATTTGTTCCTTTTCAGATGGCAGTTATGCTTCTTAGCTTCGAAGATCAGGTCTCTGAAGGATTACACTTCTTAAAAATTCTGTTCACTTTTCAGAAATGATGTTCTAATAATCTGAAAAGTAAATTGATTAGATAGTCATTGAGTGTGATTTATCATTTTAACAGTAAGGTATTGTCTTATGAAAAAAAATTTAATGCTACATTAATGTATCACAAGAATGATCTAGAAGAAAGGAAATATTTCAGAAAGGTTATTTTCATGTTAAATAAACTTTCAAAGACAAAAGTACTCTACTGCAGTTTTTATAGAAATGTAATTCACAGTCCTGAAATTATAAGATATTATGTTGATTGAAGGCTGTCTTAGGGTAGATAAAGAGAGGATATAATTTACTGTGTTCTAGTCTCAGCGACCGAGGAAATTACACGACTCATCCAGAATTATAAATGAAAAGCACTCTGGATACTTGTAAATCTTGGAATTTGTGAGTGTGCTGCAAACAAAAGACTGATACTGTAACGAGATGAAAGCAATTAAATTTAAATTAATTGGGCAGTGCTGAAATGAAAGAAATGCCTAAGTCAACTGTTTGAAAAACAGATCCAGAAATATGGAAGAGGACTGTTGTTTATGGTATTTTATTCACAATTTTTTGCAAAGACATACATAACAGATTACCATTGGCTTGAGGGGATTTTTGGATCAAATTTGTGTTTTGTCAGATTGCAACTAACAATGGAAAATTATAGGCTCATTAGTAACGTGGTGTTCATCTCAGAGGAGCGATTGCTAGTGAGAAGTATACAGTGGCACAAACACTTGATGCTGGAGTATTCAGCACCTGCTGAGCACATGAAACTAATTTTCTGCATGAAAAAAAAGTTCTTAAATGCTGCATGTGTTGAGATGGTTTCTTGATAAGCTATTTGGTTATGTGAAGTATGGTGCTGCTTAGACAGACTTACCTGGCCTCATTTTACTAATGAGACCTTAAGAAGTGAGATCTAAAATACAAGGGTATGTCTGTGGTAGTACTTTCAGTTATAGTTGCTGAGTCTCTGCTCCCATCTGCCATGTTATTTTCTTCCTTGACGTGCAGCTGGAGAGAGAAGAAAGGAGCCTGTTGCAGAGGAAACCAGAGGACAGAGAAACAGGTTTCTCTCCATGTTCTGTGACACTTGGGATGTTGGAATCCATTGTCCTGG
>NW_008595754.1:0-30323 GCF_000691845.1 Merops nubicus
CCAAGCCTCAAACCACAACAGTGTGCCTGGGACAAAAACCCTGTTTTCCTTAATCCCAGAAAGTATCTATATTTGGAGTACTTATTGCTCCTCTTCCTTTGAGTTAGCTTATGGCAGGGTTACTGCAGGAAGCACTGGATGTTTCAGATGTGATGTGGTATAGAGCAAGACCAGCAAGATGTGTTGCTGTTTTTGTTTTCTCCTTTGGCATCTGCTCATGCTCTCCTCAGCAGTATGAGGAGATGCAGTAGGTGCGAACCAAGAGTGACAGAGAGTCCTAGAAAATGAAAATTGTTAAGTTTGTGTTTTGGCAGGGGGGAAGAGGAAAGATGTGTTGTATGACACATTACTAATTTCTCTGGGAGGTGATTTTTGGGTTTTGGTTCTCTGTGTCTCAGATCCTGCTCTATAGCTGAAACTGAAGGCAGGACTGAGGTGAGGGAATGGATGTGTCACCTATTCTGACTTTAAATAGTGATGACGACAATAGTAGCTTTCTTGAAAATAATGCATATGGGGATGGGAGGTTGAAATCCTGCTAGAGACATCAACTAGCTGATTTTGAAGCTGTTGTGTACTTAACCCTCCTGGTCCCAAATGTACAGTTCCTCCCCCTTCTCTGAATCCCAAAACTCCAGTTCTATTTCAGGACTTGATTGATCGCAAACTTCCCAAAATAAAGGAGAAGGCTCAAGGAGGATGTTAAATTTGGATGTTCAAAGATGATAATTGCAATAGAACCAATTTCCTGATGAGAGCTGTTCTCCATAGAGAAGTCATCTCATCATTGTAGGAACACTACCGTAATTAACAGAAGCTGATGCACTTATTGGCAGCTCATCACAGAGGCCTAGGTTAGTATGTGTCCAGATGTTGCTATCTCCTCTCACAGGAATATTGTCTTCAAGCTCAAAGACGAGGTGTCTTGGATTAGCTGCTGCCTCTTTCTTACTGCTGATGTCTAAACTGTTTTCTCAACAGTGAATGTGTGGTTCTTCTGTCCAGTTATCAGGACCCTGAATTACAGTGATTAAGCATCTCTTTGAGCAAAGTTATTGAGTGACTTTCCAGAACGTGGAATCTGCAACATAGTAAAAAACCTGAAGACGTGAAGAGGACAGCCTTTCTCCTATGTCTCTTCTCCATAGCTCCGTTTCCCTCCAGTGTTTCATCTGCAAGGTTTATGCTACACATTTGGACACTGAGAAGGTAAATGTGGCATGCCTGCCTCTGAGCGAGGAACAAAATGGATCTCACTCCTTTTATCCAGAAAGCACACTAGTGCAAGGCAAAACAGAAACTTGTTAACTGGAGAAGGTGATTGGACGTGTTGCAGAGTAATTAATGAAGGATCTTTCAGCCAAGATGGGCCATAGTTGAGATTCTCTCCTAGATCTCCAGTGGGGTCTCTTGCTTATGCACATGGCAAATTGGCTGGACCAGAAAGCTTTTAATGTTGGAGTAGAAGTCGTGCACGTCAAATACAGTTGTACAGATGAGGTAAACCGCAAAGCCAGCAAAAAACCCCCATTTGCACAGAAAGTGAAACCAAATGTCTCACTCCAGGTGTTTCCAGCATTTTGTCTGGGGTTATAAAAAGAAAACGCACAGAAGTGAACGCTGTCTCTTAACTAGTACAAAAGCGTGGCAGATGATTTTTAAGAGCAACTACACTTGGTACAAAGGATGCAGATTCCTTCTTTAAATCTGATCTGTGCACTCCTCCTGCTTCAACCTTCTCAGCCGTTTTCCCTACTCCCACTTGATGCTGCCAGAATTAGAAGTCTGTCCTGTTCCTACCTACAGCGACCCACGGCTCAGCAGGCCCCTTGCCTCCTCAGTCCCTTTCTGATCCAGGCACACAACTCTCCCTACATGTATCCTTGAATGTCAGGAACGTGCTCTCTGCTCCTGTCCAGTCCTCCTTCTGCACGCATGTCACAATCCTCCCCACCCGTTGCTGGTCAAGGACAAGTAGGGACAAAAGCAAGCAGGAGCATGTGCAAAGAGCCCTGTACAGCATAAGAGATGTTAATCTGAGCAAATCCCCAGCTTTGACTAAAGCCCATTTTCTCCTTCAGTGCCAGTGTTTCTTTGCTACTCATGGTCCTTCTAGCACAGGCAGTGGGACCCAGGGGCTGGAAGGACTATTTTCTTGTTTTGCCTCAGCCTCTTCTTTGCCTACAGTGACCATCCAAGCACCACTGTCCACAGAGCATCCATAGTCTTGTTGGAAATTAAGGTACCTGCTGGTCCTAAAACACAATGAGAAGCTTTTGTTGCCTGAAACCTTTTAAGCAGGTATATCATAGTGATACACAATTCTCTTTTCTTGCATGGGGCAAAGCTTCATCCTCATGAGCAGCCACTAGGTTCAAAAATCAGTCCATAGCACACCATGACTGTGATCTGGGTCAGACCCAGACCTTTTGTGTAGCACATACACCTAACTGCAGCACTGTGGTCTCTCCCGACTGTGTTCTTTGGTCATGGCTGGTTTTCTGTGTGTGACAAGCCTTGACTTTGCCGAAAGCTGTTCTGGGGGCAGAAGAGATCTATACTCATATCCCAGACCTGTTTGTCCTGGTGTCTGCAAGCACCAGCTCACAATGAACTGTCTGAAAGAAGCCAGGAGTGCAAGTAAGGGTTGAATTCCTTTTACGTGGGTTTTGACTTGATCTGTCATTCCAGGATGGGGGAGTGCAAGAACTGTGGGAGGAAAGTTGGATGAGAGAGGGTGGTTGGGGGAGGATTTTACATATGTGCAGGAGTATGTGGCTTAATGCATTGAGTGTGTTGGAGGTGAGGAGCTAGAAAAAGATAAGTTATCTTATTAAATCTGAGTCACTGAGGGAGTGGGTGTGGCAGCAGAGAAGTCTTAGTGCAGCAGGGATTTAAAAACTAAGGAGGACCTTGTGAAGATTTTGCATGAGTGAAGAGGTGATTTGGTACAGTCAGCATGGCTTCACCAAGGGCAAATCATGCCTGACAAACCTGGTGGCCTTCTATGAGAAGGTCACAACATTAATAGACGAGGGGCGAGCAACTGATGTCATTTACCTGGACCTGAGCAAAGCCTTTGACACTGTGCCCCACGACATCCTGGTCTCCAAACTAGTGAAACATGGGTTTGATGGGTGGACCACTAGATGGATAAAGAACTGGCTTGATGGCTGCACCCAAAGAGTGGCTGTCAATGGCTCCATGTCCCAGTGGAGGCCAGTGACAAGTGGATCAGTGCTGGGACCAGTCCTGTTTAACATCTCTGTCAGGGACATGGACAGTGGCACTGAGTGCACCCTCAGCAAGTTTGCTGACGACACCAAGCTGTGTGGTGTAGCTGACACGCTGGAGGGAAGGGAGGCCATCCAGAGGGACCTGGACAGGCTGGAGGGGTGGGCACAAGCCAACCTCATGAGGTTCAACAAGGCCAAATGCAAGGTCCTGCATCTGGGTTGAGGCAATCCCAGGCACCAATACAGGCTGGGCAGGGACTGGCTGAAGAGCAGCCCTTAGGAGAGGGACTTGGGGGTGCTGCTGGACGAAAAGCTCAACAGGAGCGGGCAGTGTGCACTTGCAGCCCAGAAAGCCAAACATCAAGAGGGTCTGGATTCTAAGAGATGACATTTCGGCAAAGTGTGAGCTAAGTTTGCAGTAGTAGAGTTGGATATTTGAGTGTTCACCTGATTTATGCCTGAACTCTGGACTTACATTAAAGGGTTGCTGATTTAAGAAGGTACATTTCTAAAAGAGCAGGGGAAAGTCCTGCTAAATAGAGATGTAAAAGCACCCATGCATGCTGGACAAGCAGGGGACATACATGCAAAACGCAGCAATAGGGCAACTTCTTCTAACGGCTGTAACAGCATGTTTTATAGGCCATGGCTTTCTGGAGCTGCTGGACATCTCAGCTAAATGCAGACCAGCCTAAGATTCAAATTAGCTAGAAATCAGCAGTACAGATGCTTTCATAGTTGTGCCCTTATCCTCTGGAGGCAGACTGAGCATTGCAAAGTCTTCCATGAGGACCATGATTCATATGGCAGTGAACAGCTGCTGAAGATGCCTGGGTATGCCCAAATGATCCAGAAACTGACGCCTCTGCTATGGTGTGAGGTGTTGTGTTTGTGTGGTGGTGTGTTTTTTTGTTTTTTGTTTTTTGTTTTTTTTTTTTTTGTGAAGGACGGAGTATCCAAGTTATTTCATTTTCAGGTAAATAGGATATTGGTTCGCTAGCTTGCTTCACTGTTGCATGCAGTAGGAATTCAGCCTCCTGAGATTCCCCTTCTGCCTGTTCTTTCCCATTTGACATTACTAATTTTCTAGGTCTTTATTTTCTTGCAAATGAATGAGATAGGATCACTTTCTCTGGATGATATTTGTTTTGTTAGCACTGTGAGGGGAAGAACGGCTTCAGAATATGTTTAGCATATGTATACACCCGCTGAGAGGGAAAGCATGGTTGGGCTGTTGCATGTGCATCAGATGGCTTTATTCCTTCACCCAGCATCCCTTGCCACTTTAGTTCTTTGTTTCTCTTTCAAGTAAATACATGGGAGAAAAAAATAGCTTTCTCTGAGTGGGAGTAATCACCTTCTAAGGATTGGCTTAAGACCAGCTGAAGCAAAGTTTCCTTGTGACCTACATAATTCTGGCCTAGATCTCTGGCCCATAGATAGGGAAAAACCTGCTTCATGTTAAGAAGCTCTAGGCCACTGCAGCCACCTTGTCTTTTTGGCATTCTTGTATGTTTAGCTTTCTTTGCTTTCCATTTTCAACTTTCAGTTTTGGAACACCTTTTCTCAGCTCTCCACTCACAATAGCATTAAAATTACAATGCTGAAGCACAGTGAGGTAGGATGAGTCATATTTGGGACTGCAAGAAGTGGGAGGTGTCATGGGAAGTGTTGGGAAGATTTGATCTGAAATAGTTGGGACTAGGTGTCTCATTGTAGCGTATGACTCTTGGGCTGTGTTGTCCTACCTGTTGCTGTGTCTTGGTGCTGCTTCCTCTTCTATCCGTTGAATCCAGAGAACTCACAGGCCTAAAACACTCCTCTGTGGCAGAAGCAGCTACCATGTGCTGCTTCTGCCAAATCCTGGATTTTGGACTTGAAAAGCTTGTAAGAGTTGTGGAGAGGGGGAAAGAGGACAAAAGCAGGGCTGTTCTTTTTTTCTGATGGAATCTTAAAGGGAGGAGAGGGATTGAGCTGCCCATAAATGAACAGGCATCAGTACTCTCCTTTAACAGGCAAAACAGATAAAGATTAGGGTTTCTATGGCAACTGGCTACCAGCAGAAGCACCTCAAGGATTTGGGGGGGTAGGGGGGAAATGATGAAAGGGTTTAACCCAAAGGCCCCAACATTTTGGATTAGAGACCCTTTTCCCAGCTGCCAGCAGCATCATCAACTCATTTGCTGAAGAACATCCTTGCTGTGTAACCAGCACTAAAGGCAGAGTACAAATTCTCCATGTTACTTTAGCTAGGCCTTAAAGTCATGAGGCAGATTATTTTACAGATGGTCCTGAGCTCTGTTCCCTCTCTGTGTGGTTTGAAGGAGGAGTGGGAGATGGCAGATGAGGGGAGAGATTTAGGGACCCTAGAATCTGAGTGGCAATTCCAGAAAGGGCATTCATGAAGGCTTGTGGTTATGATGTCTAATTGTCACTCCTACCCTGGGAGATCCTAGAAGCCATGCTCCTTCTCCCACATCGAGGAAGCCTGGAGAGCAGCTTTCTTCTCTGGCATTCAGACTATTCCAGAGGGGATAAGTGTATGCTTCCTCTTTCAACAGAAAACTTAAAATCACAATTTTGTTTGTTTGGTTTTTTTTTTTTTTTTTGGCTACAGTGCTGTAGTAGCTCCAAGAGCCTGGGTGCTTGGTGCTTGTTTGTTCTTTGCTCAGTGCCAGCCCTCCTGCTGAGCACAACATCTCTCACCAGGTATTGTGGTTTTTCCATTTGAGTTAAAATTCCAAGGCATGTAGTCTTTTGATTCTGGTAGTGAGAGGGGGCTGAAGGAGGTTAAGTGTAGCTTTTGTTAAGACCAGCATAACACAGAAAATAACTATCCTTGTACAGTACTGAATAGCTACCTGATCAATCCAAGCCCTGGGAGGTTGATTGAGTGATTTCCTTAATTGGATTTTGTTTGTTGATCTCACTTGTTGCCTTTTTTGTTTTTTTTTAATAAGTCATTATAATCATGCCCTTCTGTCTACTGGAAAAAACCACACCTCATGCTGAGACAGAATTATATTTGTCCTTTGGCATCTGGTGGTTGGCATAGCTTCCGTCAGAGCTCACATTACTGCTGAACACTGGACACGGGGCAGTGTCCCCTGTTCATCTTGGGGTATCCACATGCAGACACGCACCAGCTCAAGCCAGCAAGGGTGTGAGAGTCTGTCAATCAATCTGCTAGAGAAATCCAAAAATGGGCTGATGTTGGTATACATGGAGTACATACCAAGTTGTGAGCTTGTCCCACCAGAAAGGGCTGTAGTTTGAGTTGTGTGATATAGTGTCTGCCTGGTTTCAGAGCATTGGCTAACCAGGGTTAAACTATACAGTTCATTCCAGGTTAGAAAAACACATGGAAGACGAGTGACAGAAGACTGCATGTAGCAGGAGTGAGTGGAGTTTATAGACATGAAATAACACAGGGGGATGCAGGGCCTGTATTCCTCATCAGAAAAAACTTATGACCAAAATTTTGATAGTTCATAGCTGTTAACAAGAGGACCTATCCTACTACAGTTAAAAGTAGATGGGGAATTGATGGAGAATAAGCGGGAGACAGACACCATCCTATGATGATCGGAAAGCCTCATTTATTGAAAATCAGAAGGCATCTTTTATATTGTTCTTAATTAGTTCATACATATTTAAATTAGCTCATACATATTGCGAAAAGCGAAGCTCATCATTGGTTATAGATTACATGTCAATCCCTCTTATGTTTATCTTTTGTGTTTAGCCTTGCGGTTAGCAGTTCTTTATCTTAGTGTTCCAGTTCCTTTTACTCATCCCATTATCCTACAATAGTTGCACCCCAGGTTATCTTGACCTGGAGTTTGTTTTACTAAACTTCAACCAGCTGCACTTTATTATGTCCCTTTGCTGTTAGCCACTCTGTGGCTAAGCTCTCCACAGGGAATGAAAGGGGAAGGGAAAAATGCAGGAGATGGGAAGTATGCAGTAACATGATGAAGGGAACATTTGAGCCTAGAGAAGACTGATACAAGAACTTAAATAGAATTCAGGAAAGTGAAATATAATGAGGAGGTTAGAAACTGGGGCTGGGTGAGGAAGGCGTAATGCATGCTGTGTGGGTAGGAATAAAATGGGGGAGTAGGAACTGAACAGGATAAAAGGGTAAGGGAGGAATGGTTAGTGGAGAAAATTAATGGGGTAAGAAAGGGAGCGATTTGTAAGGCAATGGGAGGGAGGGGGTGTAATGGAGAATGTAGAAGGAGGAAGGCAGGCAAAGAAAACAAGTGCAATGAGAATACTGAATTAGAGAAGTGTGGGGGGAGGATGCCAAAAGGTGGGAGCAAGGAAAGGAGGAGAAAACATAACATGTCCTTGTACCTAGGGACCTAGGTATAGCGAAGGTTTTTAGAGAGACATAGCATTCATTTTCAAGTGAGAGGTGGGGGAGCCAAGGTTAATTTGAGGGAAGTGGAGATACGGACATCAAAAACCTCAGAAACGCCCTTACCCAGACAGCTATAAAAGGAAAAAAAAAATGGGAAAATGAAAGCAGAAAAGGAAGAAAAGCAAAAACAAGCAAGCAAACAAACAAAAGCAACCCAAAAATCAAAAGTCAAGCACAACAGTGTCGCTTTGCAGACACTCTGCCATTAAGAGTTCCTCACATAGACATGTCCCTGTGATCTCCCATATTAGCCTATCTTTGTATTCTCCCTAAAGCTGTAAAGAGCCCCATCTCCATGGAAGTAAGCAGCCAGGGCAAAAATGTGTTTCCCAAATGAAATGAAGTCTCCACAGCTACAGGGTATGCCTGTCTCGATAAGTTAAGAAAAATGCTTTCCATGCTGCCTCTGCCTGTACATCTTCTGCATAAAAGTCGAGTCATGGCACACTTTAATCCCAGTTTCTAATGCCTTCCTGCTGTTCAGAGAATACCCTTAATGTAAGTATGACTGGGTAGCATGTACATATTTTGGAGTAATAAAATTGTTTTAGTTGGAAGAGATGTTTCAGATCAAGTCCAACTACTAACCCAGCACTGCCAGGCCACCACTAAACCTTGTCCCTATACACCATATCTACATGTCTGTGTATGAAGGCCTGACTTTGTACACAAAGGACCCGAATTTGGCAGTAGGAACTAATGCTATCCTCAAGAAGCAGATGTGATCTGTGTATTCCAAGTGGCTGGCATACAGTACATGACCCTATGAGGCTCAAAATTTGTCCTGCGACCAATGCTCTAACTGTCTTGGGAGGGACCCTGTTCTCATTCTCTTTTGCTTGTCTCAGCTGCTCTGGGGCAGCCATGACAAGTTATAGCAGGCAAGAGCTGTAAGAAAATGACCACCAGTTTGAGCTGCCCAGCCAGTAATGGCAAAAAACCACGAGGGTGTATGGGATTCTCCTGCAAATCCACAAGATTTGTTCCTGCAATAGTGATGTGCCCAGAAATCCTACCACTTTATGCCAGATCTCAATGCATCTTGCACTCTGAATGAATTCATGAGTATAGCCTGCAGCATATTTTTTTCTCTCTTGTTCTGGTCTGCCTGCAAAACAGTGTATTAAAGAAAACTGTGATACTTACCCTAGGCACTCACTTGTGGCTAAACTCTGTCAGAGAGAGGGAAGTGCCAAATACATGCTCTGGTTTGTAAGCACCCTGAAGGAATTCTTCTAGCGCGGGTTGCAGCCATTCAACCCTTCTGCCTACCAGACCTTTTCTAAATTTCCCATTTATAGCATTTATAGTCAAAGATTGAGTCAACAGACTAAGTGGTGAATGGGGTGAGGTCTCAAGGGTCTTCAGCCAGAGTGTCTGGCTGACTGAGCTGTTTATGTGGCGGTTAACACTGACATGACCATTTCTAAGCAAGACTTCCCTTTCCCAGGCTTAGTTTCAGCCTACCTGATCTCTCACCTTGACCCTTCTGATCTCCAGTCAGATGATTTCCCTCTGAAATTGCCACCAGCAGGAGCAGGTCTTGATGCATCACTCCTCTGGCTTACTTACATTTTAATTGGGAAATTACTTTTCCTTTCATTTGGAAACCTTCCAATCTTGTTTCCACTCCGTACTTTGTGCTGGGCTTATGCATTAGTAGTAACTTCTGGATGTTCAGCCCTATTTGAAGTACAATAAAGTGTTACAATAGAGCTACATTTCAAATGCAGAGTTTCAGGGTAGACTGAACATGAGTGGAAATCTTTGGCTAATCTACAGAAAAAATGCCTTTCTGCTTGTGTAAGGCATGCTGGCTTGTGTGTCTGTCAAAAAAAAAACCCAACCCAACACTACTCTAAATTTTTGTAAGGACGGTGGGAAAAACAAGAGAGATTTAAAAGCAAAAAAAGTGTGAGGGAATAAAGGCTTTGATGGCACTCCGCTGGCCATTGGGTTCTATTACTGTGAGTGGAAGTAACCAATTGCAAAGTCTGTATATGTATAGGAAAAAATTATAAATTTTCTT
The DNA here is from genome assembly GCF_000691845.1 of Merops nubicus. Lineage (NCBI taxonomy): Eukaryota > Metazoa > Chordata > Aves > Coraciiformes > Meropidae > Merops > Merops nubicus. The sequence continues at coordinate 9,692 of NW_008595754.1, forward strand.
GTATCCTAAATTGTAAGGCACTCTTGAGTTCCTGTAGCAAGATTAAGCTGTTTAGCACAATGTTTGAAAAGCTCTTCTGTGCCTCAAGGAGTCGTCAAGAGATATATCAGATGCTGGCAGCCTCTTGGGTCCCTGCAGGAGTGGAGATCTGGGGGTGAAAATACCCAGATGATATTGGGGAAATGCACAATGCCATCTAGTATAGGGAAAGTGGGAAAATCCCAACGGCTTCTGGTTTGAGGTTGTGGGAGAGGTATTCCTCATCTCAGGATGGTGATTGCTGCAGTCATGGGTGTATGAGCAAAACACCATCACACAGCTGAGTGTTTGACTGTGTGTTTAACAGTACCCGTGCTCTCCACTCAAGGTCTCAAATATTGGATTTTCATTGTAAGGAGGACAATTACTATGGAAATTAAAGGAATGTAAGGTGGTATTTCCAGCCTATGACATACATTAGATCTATTAAAGTAAGCCAAGAGTTATAAAGAAGGTTAATTTGTTCTCTTACAGAATCTCAAAATAATAGCATAATCTACTGAGACTTCTAACACTGATCCCTGTTCAACTGCCTTCCACTCTTTTGGTGGCATTAACCGGTTTCTGCAAGCGTAATGAAGACGGAGGTCAGTCGTTCTCTGCTTGATCCCTGGCTTTCAACTACTGTAAAGTGAACCTGTAAACCTGCATCTTTTCATCTCTAAATGAGTTTTACCTGTCCCTAACTGGTATTAGTGCAGCTGCATATAAACCCTCTGTCTTAATTATGAGTGCTGCTGGTTTGTGTTGAAGCAGCAGTCTTGTTTTGGGAAATTCATTTGTTTGCTTTGGACATTAAATATTTAAAGCTTCCATTTTGGTGTATTTTTTTATTTTTTTGGCTGGTGAGAGGAAAAACTGTTTGAATACTTTTCTTCTTTGTTTCTCCCATAATGTGCTTACTTTCCAGCACTGACTAGGTAAGCAATTTTATAGAAGGGAGGTTGTCTCTTTTGCTCCTGACGCAGCTTTTCTTGAGAGCTTTGAGCTACAAGTTTCTCAAGATGAAACCTCCACCTCATGCAGATCATTGGTACTTTTTTAAGAAAAAGTCCTCCTCCTACTCCTCAAAATTGTGTGGTTTTGTATCACTGTTCTTGGTGTATGGCTGCTGCCTATCACAGTGCTGCATGGAAGCTTGGCTTAGGTACTCTTCTTCTTTCCCTTCCCTGTGGTCTGAGATACTGCTTTTGTGCCATGACAGGGCACAATCTGTTTGGCAACAGCTCTGCTGTAATATACTGTGGGAGACAAATAGTTTCCCCTATTGAAAGTGCCAGATTTTATCCATCTCAATGTTTGATTGAGAATTAGGACAAATGGTTATTTATTTTCGCATAGCTGTACTCCTGCAGTCTAAAATGCCTTTCAGATTGACACTACCACCAAGAAGGAAAATGAGAGAGACTCGAGCCCATGTGTGAGTTGATCAGCTCTGATAAAAGAGGTGGCTGCTGCAAGGACAAAAACAGTGCTGATACCTCAGCATGTGCTGGGGCAAATACTCAGCTGCAGCTGCTTTCCTTAGGCAGGAGGGATTTTGAACTGCTGCTTGCCTTATTTGTATTGATGAAGTTCAGCTGGCTGTTGTGAGTGGCACCTGGCAAATACAAACAGCCTATATTAGTGTTTGTAGAGGGAAAGCAGTAAGAATTTCTGGAAATAAACATTTTACGTTAGGAGAAAAAAAAAAAATACAAGGTACAAAGTGCAGCTGAACAATGACTAGACAGACTGAAAGAAATTTTGCCTCAATCTGGGAGCATGTAATTTTGGAGCCTATACCATGTTAGGCTAACTTTTTTTAGACAAAATTCATGGAGATCAGCATGTGCTTGTGCCCGACTTCCACAGCCAGAGGTAGAAATGATCCAAGGAAGCTTTCTAACAGCACTTCTCCCCTGATCAAATGCAGAAAATGTGGCCTGGCTCCTGGAAGACAGGTTTCTCTGAAAGGTGAGTTGTGCTTTGTGTGCTCTGCAGACTGAGTCAGGAGGTGGGGTGAGCAGTGTGGTAGAGGTGAGCGTGTCGGAGAGTCTAGGTGAACCTGGCAAATGCAACTTCTGTGCTACAAGACTGGAAAGGGATGTGAGGAGGATCATCAACAAGAAGGTGTAGGCAAGAGGCAACTGCGTGGCAGAATAGCGTACCTCCCCCAGCCTTTGGTGTAAGAGCCAAGCAAGATGAAGGACTTTCCAGCTGGAAGCCTACCTCTGGCATATCTGATCAAGGACAGGTCAGGGGGTTGGTTCAGAAGTGTTCAGAACCAAGTGGTGATGAGGCTGGAGGTGTTGCTGCTGACTCGATGCCCAAGGCAGTCTGTATTTCCTGCCAGCCATGGTTCCCCTGTGCAGCTCTGGTTTCCCTGCACTCCCTCACTGACAGCCTTTGCTCTCTGAGCTCCTGAATGTCAGCACTTAGGCTCTGCAGAAATACTTTGAGGCTTAGTGCAATTGTGAATTTTACCTTATTACCTGTCTAGCTCCCACAGGCTGTGCTCAAAGAGGTTTTCTTATGACCCTTTTCAACCTTATTGTCTAAGACCCCAGGACCAGATAAATATTTTGAGCTTCATGGTTACTGCTAAAAAAAAACCAAACCAACCTCAAAAAAAGTAAAAGCATTTAAACTGTGAAGGTTTTGTAAAGTGGGTATTTTTAGCATACCATAAAAATATAAAGCCCCATTTTTATCCCTTTAATCTCTGCAAAATTAATTGAAACCATTTTACCTTGCTCTCCTTTGCTTCCCTGACTTTCAGAAACTACCTTTAGGACCCAGAAGGGGAAGGCATCATCAGATGTTGGTGAATGCTGGCCATGTTGTGTATCTATTTATAGTAGGCATGTGTCAAACCACCTTGTCTTTCTTTTCTTAGCATCAACTGGACTAGCTCAGCTATCAATTATCCATGAAGCTAATGATAATACAAGGAAAGCTATGTAAAGCAGGTGCTCAGAGGAGAAGAAAAAGGAGAAGTAGGTGGCAGGGTATGGAGAGATGAGGTTTTCCAGACTGAAAAAGATCCTTTTGCTCAGCCTGAAAACCCTTATTATCTGTAATAATTAATAACAAGGGTGCCTGCACAAAGTCACTGTGACTGCTTTCAGCTGGTATGTCCCTCCTAAACGTTGTTTCCCTCATTTATTTTCATTGTGTTGGCAATCAAAGGCGGTGTTTTTTTTTCTCTGTGTAGATTTTTTTTTTTTCTTCCCTCCTTTTGTTTTTAATAGACCTTAAGCTGAGTGTTCTCCTCCCCACTCTCTGTCTTGGCTTCTGATATTTGGGTTGGTAATAGCAGTTTCTAGTTTCCCTGTGAAAAACTGAGCCTCTGATGTCTCTCATGCTTGGATATTACACATCTACATTTGTTTCCTCTTTCATCTCTATTTCAGAGAGGATATTGCCTGTAAGGACTCTGGAGGGAGAAGGGAGCAAGCAAAGGGGTGTTGCTCCACTCCTTGCCAGTGACAAAGCTGATTGTCAGCTATTCATCAGCCTTTTTGTTTGTTTGGATGCTTTGTCTTTGCTTTCCTCTCTAAGTGAAGGGGAACAAGACAGCATGAACTCTGCTCTGAGCAGCTCAGGTTCTGATACCATCTGGCACCTAATCCAGTTCCAAGGAAGGGTCTGACGTCTGTGTACATGTGTGCACACATATAGGCTCCCCACGTAGCCATACATCATTTCAGCAGACTCACACTGCCCAGCTCGCAACTGCCATTTCTTTTTCAAGAATTAGCCTTTGACGTTTTTTCTTTTCTTCCTCCTGCTTTAGATTTCCCTGATTCATTTTGTTGTACTGTGGTGGGAGACAAGGGAAAAGGCTTGTGAGTTGAAACTGGAGAAGATTTCTTCCAAAATAGAACATCTCTCTGTGTTCCTACCTAGCCTGGCTCTCTGAGGTGCTGGACTTTCAGATTATTATTATTTTTTTACTTTTCCTGGAAGTTATGAGTGTGGGATGCATGGAGTTCTTTTGCAAAAGCAACAGGAAACAGAACAGGTGTAAATTGTCCGTGCCAGGCTTCTTGGATAGCTGGTAAGTGAGCTCTTGCAGGAACTGTTGAATTTTGAGCTTTTTAGTGACATAATGGCCAGTCTGGTTTGACTGGTGTCTGAAAGCACTGAATGTTTCAAGCTTTCTATATCTCCCTCCTCTAATAATACATGAAGAATGACAGTTACCATCCCATGTGATGCTGCATTGCATCTGCTGATGTTTTTAGGTGCACTGTATTCAGTGCAGTTCACTGATTGTGCTGGACTGTGTTTGCTCATTGTACTCAGTACTGGGCACACGCAGGGCTGTGGAAAATGGCTTGAGAAACGAAATGGGGAGGCAATAGCGGCTTTAGGATGGATGTGAGGGAAACCATATGCATCCAGAAATGCCTATTTTGCTTTTAGTCACCAGTTATGCCATTTTTTCTGGGCTGTGGTAACAAAAGTTCAAATTAGCTTCTAGAAAACAGGAGCTCTCTCTATTTCTGAGTGGCTCTCACACCTGAGTGCTGTGATTTCTTCCTCCTGGATGTCTATGCACAACCTTTTCCCTTCCCCTCCTTCTGCATTGCAAAAACTGGGACTTTTTTTTTTTTTTTTTTTCTGGCTGAGGATGAAGGAATAGTGCTCCCTTCAGAAATTAATGCATCCCTACCTCTGCCAAATATGGGACCAGGAATTCAACTTGCCCGCAGAGCTGAGCAGACTTCTGCCATGTATTGCAGAGGGTTTGACCCAGGGCTTCCTGATGGCTCTGGAAAGACTGCCATCATCTGTGGGGGGCTTTAGGTCAGGCTCATTTAAAGCTCTCATTGGTTCCTGTAAAGTTCTGCTTTGCTTTGTGGTTGGATTTTTATTTTTCCACCCTCCATCTGCCTTTGTAGACCTTCTCCTGCATTTTCCAGGCACACACTAGTGGCAGGAAGTTATTTGCCTGTGTGACCTTCACGACAATTTCTGCATTATGATGAACATGGACTGGAGGAATCCTGCTGTGCAGTTGTGCTTTGCTTCCTCAATCACACTTAAAACAAAATTTAAAAATATAGTAAAGTTTCATACTGAATAAAGCTCATTAATTAGGAAAGCAAAATAATTTAATAATTTTAATTGGAGACAGATTTCTATACAAAGATTAGTTAATCGTCAGTCTTTGCTAAGTGCATTTTATTCTTGTAACAGAAAAATGACTTTTTGACTCATTGAGATTACCTGTGGAGGTATGCAAAGAGAGATTTGTATGAATACCATATTGATGTGTACTGATAAAACCTGAAAACTTCTCTCCTTTTCCAACTGCTGAAAATTGCTTTAATTTGTCATTTCTAAAGGAGGCAGGGGAATAATTCTATACTCTCAGCTAGCGCTTTAAGATTGATTTGATGAAGACAGAATATTTCAGACAATTGATTAACAAACTTACCTTCCAACCCTAGTTTCCACTCTTGTGTGGGATCATATTCTGTTCACAAGAAGACACTTCCAAGCTGTAGGTTATTTTTGAAAATGTGTTCTCCAGAACAAAATAATAATTGAACTGGCAGAACTGTGATGCTCTGCTTTTATTTCGAGGATGTTGTCCTTCACAGTTTGCACTTTTCCATGTAGAGAAAATAGCCATGTGCACATGGAAGAGCTGGTCTTCCTAAGTTATATATTTTGTTTGAACATTCAGTCATTTTTCATGAAATATGATCTACAAGGCAATGGAAAAAATGGTAACAAGTGTTATGTGTATGTGAGAATTGTGTTTCCTTTGGAATTTGTAGTATCTAGAAAGTCTTCTCTTTCCTAGTATGTTTTCCAGTAGAAAATACCTTCTAATGACTACTAATTAATACTGATATACAAGTCATCTAAGATAAAACAAAACCCCTTTCACTGCTGAAACATCTCTAGAGAATTAGAAAGCACTTTCTTTGGTACTAAAAATTTTAGTGATTTATTGTTTTCCAGTCTCATCTCTCTGCTACTGTCTCTACTGTTCTGTGTCAGCATGGGCACCATGCCTCATAAGCATAGACCTTTGCCAACCTTCACTTGGGATTTTGACAGAGTTACTAAGGGAGGGATGAGGAATCCTCGTGGGCATAGGTATTCCTGTTGTGCCTCTGCCAAGCAGCAACGAGGAAAGATGGTCCTCATGGGAGGTGAAGACAGAGCTTGCAGTCAAAAGCTTGGAAAACTCCAAATAAACTCCTGGGAAATCATCAATGTTTGAACCAAATCCAGACATTTTGGAGTTCAATTTCAAGAAAGTTTTCATGCGTTTAAGGAGAATGCTACTGATAAGCTGAAGCCCTAAGCAAAACCAAAGCACAAACAAAAAAGAGAGCTCAGACTCACTCTCCTTTTACAACACTGGGAGTAGTTTCTGTAACTGCTCATAAAGTTTAAAATTTAATATACTGTTAGTTGTGGGGTTTTTTTGGTTTGGTTTTTTTTTTTTTGTTGTTGTTTTTTTTTTTTTGGAAGCAATAGTGTTGGATACTTATGTTGAAACACATAAGCTAATTTGTTTTGCCTGGTCATTTTTTGAAAATAGTGTCCCTTTCAAGTCTATTTAATTGCTAAACTTTTTACTTCAAAGTAGCTTTGAAAATGTAAGTAATAAGGAGTGAGTGACATTTTCGTTCCCTTTATTTTGGGAATGGTGGATATAGTGCATGTTTGCTTGTTTCCCCATATGTAAAATGCATGCATGTGTCAATTATGGTAAACATTTCATAAATGGTTTTTAGGCTGGATATTTTTAACAAGTTTAGTGTCCTCTGAACATATGTAATATCAGAGGTCAAATTATTAGCTGCAGCTGTATCGGCAATTGGAAGATGTTTTTTTCCACTTGATCAGTAATTGAATGTCTAATTTACCATAGCTCCTTAAAGGTGGTGGTAGTAATTGCTCTACACTGAAAACTCGTTGTCAGTCCTTGATTGCCCAAAACCTACATCTATGCTACTGTTATGAGGGCGTTTTTTTGTTTACTTGTTTGTTGCTGTTGTTTGTTGGGGTTTTTTTTGTTGTTGTTGAAGTGTGATGGGAATCTTTAATCTATAAGAAGCATGGCTTAATCCTATTTTCATATTTCAAAATTTTCAGACAGCAGCAATTGGCAGTTAGATTCAGGATGACAAGCACTGATTTGTATGCATTTGTGGTGCTCTTGAGGCAAACTTAGTTTTCCAATACAATTAATTTTAAAATCAAGTTGTTAACCTCATATGGAATTATTTGTTGCAAGGAAACTTGAGGTTTGCACATCAGGAACGAAACGTTACTATGTATTACTTTTAATACTTTCGGTTTTCATCAGCATGTGCCTGGTTTATATAAAGTAACCTGGGGACCTGAGGGGTGGCAGGCCACCTAGACTGGATGATACTTGTCTCGGATTACCGCAGAGAATAAACTGTGAAATAGCTGAGGTGCTGATGAGGACATGTGATATACCCTGAAAAATCAGCAGCTGTTCCTGACAACTGACAAAGCACCAGTGTGGGATCCACATCTAAACTGGAGCAGCAAGGTCCTGGAAACTGGGACATGAGCAAGTTGCCTTGGCACTGCAGGGGTACGGAATGAGGATCTTGGGATAGCGTTGGGCAATGGCTGGCTGGGTGTAAATCTAGGGTCAAATTACTGTTTCATTTGAAAAGAGGAATCTTACACCTGTTAGACTTAGTAAGAATGAAGTTGCACAGATGTGGTCACATATGGATACAGAATAAGGACTGTATAGTGTAGTAGACTTGAGTTACTAGGTTTTTCAGAAGACTTTTTCTTTGACTAAGTTATGTGTCAGGATTTGGCATATGTTTAATGAAATAGCGACAGTAACAAAGTGAGTATAATTTCTGCCAGTTCTCATCTCTCTCCTGCCAGCGAAATGCTCATTTTAGATAGTAGGTTCTTAAATTCCCCTTTGTTTTGGTCTGAACCAGTTACATAGATTCTATATCTCACCCTGCAGATGGATGAACATTGCTTATCAGGGTATACTTACTCTTCAATTTCTGGGAGATCTGTGTGCAGTGGGCTGCATCATCAAATGTTCCTACCACTTGAATAGTCTCAAAAAACCCTCAATGCAACCAAATTCTCAGAGACAAGTTCTGTCAGGACGTGTTCCTTCAAAACTCGAGATGATTATTTGTGCCCATGCAGAATGTTGCAAGCACATGAAACTTGCATATGCAGAGTGCTGTGACTTTGTTTAAAGGAGTCTGGGAGAAGCTGTGTGGTTGGCAGCTCCTGGATGACACCACAGCCTCCTGCTTTTGGCACTGATGTTAAATGGCAATCCAGCCGAACAAGGGACATGAAGAACTTTGTGGGTTTTGGACCCTGAACTTCCTTTATGGGGTTGATCTCTTTGCATGCTGGCATCAACATACAGGAAGAAAGCTGAATATAGAGATTTCCATGTTTGCTAGCCTGTGTGTTCTTAGGAGAAGTAAAGCATACCATAGGCCTGTCAGCAGGTCAGTTTTCATTCATATTTGAAAAAAGGAAGAGGAGAAAGTTTTTGGTAGAGACTGTACAGGATGACAAAAACTTCCAAATAGATTTCAGTGCACCAGGGACTACATATCATGGTGACGTTCTCTAAATGTCAGCTATTGCGTGCTGGAAAAAATGGTCTAAATGCACATATAATGATGCGCTCTGAAGCTGTGGGGTTCTCCAAGGAATAAAAGTCACTGGATATTTTGATGAGGATATCTAAAAGGAGTGTACCTGCAGCTGAAATAAAGGAGGGAGAAGAGGAGGGGATTTCTAGGTACACAGAAGAAATTTGTGTTTAAATGTGTATCTAGGTTTTTCTGTGTCTTCTGTAATTTTCAGGAGTCATTCTCTCCTCTGATGATCTTATTCTACTTTAAAATAGTCGATGAATGAAGGTACTTCCACTGTAATTAATCGAAAGCAGTACGGAGGTAGGAAACCTTTGCTTAACTCCTACACTTGGCTTGCCTGCACAGATCTTGAATGAAACTCACCAGGTGTTTCCATATTTACTGAAGTTCCCTTAACTCAAGGTTTTCCCTCAGCTTTAGGGTAGAAAATATCGGTCTAATCATTCTGAACTGTGAATGAATCGCTGGAGTCCTTGGGCTGGAGAGGAGCTCTTAGAGGAGCACAGTGCTTTACTGCCAAAGGTCTTTGTTATGTTGATTTAAAGAAAGCATCTGAAACGATTTATTTTGTTACTTCTCTGCTTTCTTTTCTGGTAAATTGTGAGGAACTGAGAGCAGCTCATGTGACCCTGTGCTGGAAAGGAAAACTGCTCTTTTAAATCAGATTTGAAAAAGATGATTTTAAAACTGAAGATTGTGATCGTGGCAAAAGCATTGGAGGTGTGGGGGCATGGGAATAGCGTGATTCAAATATTTAACCCTCTGTGGAGTTCTCGGTTGGGCTATATGCCCCTTCACAGGAAGGAAATAGCCAGGCATCTAGGTATTCTGGAAGACTGTGAAACAGGCAGAGCAGACAATGCACGACTGTTTCTCTATGTAAGCATAAGGTCTGAGATTTTGCTAACAACACGAACACATCTCATGTTGCTGTATTCAGTAGGTGGTGTCAAAATGAGCGTGGCTAGGAGAGATGAGTAGTAAAAGCACTCAGCAGTTCCCAATGGCAAAAATCTCTGGCCAAAGGGACAATGATTACATGAGTGCAATGCCCCCCTCACCTCCCCAGAGATGAGGCTGGGAACTAACTCCCATGGGCTGGGGGAGCTGGGGTCAGTCAAGGCAGGGAAGTGAGCACTGCAAGGACTTCCACAGCTTCTCATTGTTCAAATGGATGGGTGTGATGTCTCACTACCAATATTGGCAATTCACTGGACTGTCTAAGGAAGGCTGTTGAGTCTAAGATGTAACTGCAACCCCTGGGGTTTCTCTTCTCTTGACAGACAAGGAGGCCATCTCAACACAGTACTTATGTGCTGCTTGACATATTTAAGTACACAGGAGTGTATAGGAAAGTGAATGTTTCCAGGTGGATCTCATCTGCTTCAGAGCAAAATAGACTGATGACCTTTCTGTATAGCTGCTTTTACTTGTATGGACTATGCATTCTGCAGGATGTTTTAGGTGAGAAAATAAGTGTGAAATTGTTAGCGTAGTGGTATTATTTAAGAAGGGGGTGTCTCTGTCCCTAGGTCTTCATATAAATCACCTTATGCCAGCATACCTTGTGTTAGTATAACTTCAGTGAAAGTCATGTGCCTAAAATTAGTTACAGAACAAAATTGATTCTTTACTGTTTGCTGCATAGAACCTCATCGATGTTGCGGGTGAGTTCGTACTTTAGTCAACCTGTAAATACATGGCTATTTCCTCGATAGTGCAGAAAGGGTATTACCCAGACAAAGTGAGATCTTGAGCAGTTTAGGATTACATTCTATGGGAAAACACAAAACTCCTGTCATTATAGTCAATAAACCCTTGAACTGATCTATACTGACATTTTCTATGTTGCATCCTCCTCCCTCGTTCCATGTGAGGGAAGAAAACAGTTTTCTGAAAATACTTCTGCTGATATCATTGTTGATCTTTCTAAACACAGAACAAACCCAAATGTTCTGTACCTCAGTTATAGCCCAGCACTTCTTGGTCCTGTTAACATGAGGCTCAGTTCTCCTATAAATTATTTGGCATGCATTTGGACCTCTTTCTCAGTTTTACCTTAGCCCTGCAACGGGTTCAAACATAGTTAACCGTGGTACTTTCTGTTCCACAAGGTGTACTCGGGTTATAGCTGCTTTATTTAGCACAGTGGTCTCTTGTTGCAGTCATGTCCTATTTACAAATTCCAGGAAAAGTTTAATGTTTGTGCTTCTTGTTGCTAGCACAGTTTTTCTAGTGCAGTTTTTGTCTTTCCTCCATAGAAGAGGGACCTCTTTGTTTCATAACTATTTTGTATTGCTGTTTAAATATACTTCTACAAATAACAAATTTTAGTCCATCTTTTCCTTTCTATGATCATAATCACTGACACAAAAGAACTGTAATTGTACTCTTCCTCTCAGATCAGGGATGATGATGTTTTTAGGGGAAGAAGGTAAAAACGCCTTCAGACTTGCACTTTAATTTAGGGATGTGTGTGAATTTGCATAGACTGCAATGCTTCCCTCAATGCAGAACTGAAGTCTACAAGGCTTGAAATTGAAAGAAGTCTGAGACAACAAATTGGAGCTATTGGGCTGTATAGAAAATTATTGTCTGCACAGCTCAGTGAGCTGAGGAGAATTGCAGAAGTAAAAAAGTACACACAGCTGAGTTCCTAGACTTTTATTCTTCACTGTGAATGCTTCTCGTGAATCCTTACTAGCAGGCTAAAATAATTTTTAAGTCTTTGTGTTGCTAAGGAGAATCCACCACTTTGATGCAGGTAGAGGCTGTAAGCACCTTCACTTCTTTTCTCACTTGTGCAGCCACTTCGAGTTTCCTGCAGACACCCGAGACACATTTATTTTGCCTCTAGTAGCTAAGGCCTGTCATTCCCTTGCACCTCAGCCTCCATGAATGCTCCACAAATTATCAAAATAACTTTCCTTTTACAGCTACTGGCTCTGGACTACCAATAACCAAGCTGTGAGCAAGAACTGTGGTATGTTACAACTTTAGGGGTGAGTGGCTAGTGCTTTATTTCCCATACATGCGAGCTTTGAGATAACTGTGAATCCTTCAGGGAGCTGAATTTACTATCGATATGCAGACAAATCCTTAAGCCTGACTGTAAAACTGCTCAAGGCTGGAGATGGCTGAAGTGGCAGTATTTAGTCACACTACTTCTGGTCCCTCTGCCAAAGCTGTTTGTTTATTTTATGCTATGAGTGCTGTAATGTATCTGCATTTTCTTTTTTTCTGAACAAGATTCTTCTTAGTCTATTAGAAACTAAATTGCATTGGTCTACAAATGGAGATTCTTGGTCTGATAACTGATTAAAGAGTAAGACTTACAGGCAAGCTATCAGTTTTTGGTGTAGAGGGATGTTGTCAGTGATTCGTGTGGAGCTAGAACAGTTGTTGCTAAATGAGCTCTTTGAAATTGTTTGGAAACAGGAAATAAACTCTGGGGTGCTGAAACTTGTCTCTAGGCTTTTTAAAATGAGAACTAATTGCAGAGTTGCAGAAGGATCACTTGTAGTGATGAGTGGACTATAAAACAGGAGTTGCAATTCTGTGTTGATAGGGGTGCTCTTCTCCATCTGCATCACTTTGCCGTTAACTCAGGCAAGGACGGACTGTGCCTTAGCTACTACCCATTTGGAAAGAGATTTAGTAGTCACTGTAGATAATTCTATTAATACTTCTGCTTACTATTCATTAGCAAATAGAAGTTAGAGAAGGCAAATTGAGCAACAGAAATTTGAGCAGTGAAACTAAACAGTTTATGGTTGAGAAAAGGCATACTAGAAGAAGTTTTACCAGCTTGAATGGCATGAGGAGCAAGCAGAAGGCATGTAGGGAAAGCTAGTTTCTTTTTTTCCTATGACCTAAGATCCAGAAAGCAACAAATACCTGTATTAAAAGACCAAATAAATGGATACCGTTAAAATCTATTGGTAAGGGTGAAGTGGGAGGATTTTACAGAGACCATCTCAAGAAGATTGTGTTGCATTCGTAAAGGCAAGCTGGGATTGTGAACAGCAATATAACTTTGTGCTTCCATGTTTTTGTGATCTTTCTATTTACATCCATTACCAGTTGGGTGTGGGCAAAAGCTGCTGCCTTAGGTAAATGTTTGATCTGTCTCAGTAAGATTGTTCTTTTAGTTTTAGGGTCTTTCTACAGTAGATAGAGGTGATATTGTTGTAGTTTGGTCAAAGCTAGCACAGACTGAGCTTGGGCCTGAAAACCAGCTCACCATGTTGACATGACAGTGAGATGGATCCAGAAAAATGTACTAGCAGGATTGCTGGATCCTGCTGGCTCAGAGTGGCTCAGCGTGCTGAGTGGGTTGATATCCATCCACAGAAGGTGGTACAGACGTGGAGGTGCTTGCTGTTGCAAAAATGTTAGGATTGTGTGTCAATTTTGAGCTGAGACCACTCTTGCCATAATCCCGAAGCATTTTCCTGCTAGCCAGTTTGGTTGGTATGTTACTTGGAAGAACCTAATTCCTTTCTTCTGCATAAAATATCATGTAAGGAGCCTGTATTTCTCAATGTGGGACCAGTTATCTAAAATTGTATACGCATAAAAACGCATGAATCAGCTGAATGAGCTGTTGTTTTGGAGACTTTTTTTTTTTTTTTTACAGATGTTTCCTGCCATGTTTCAATGTTTCAATTTATGCTGAAAGTTGAAATTTTATCTGTGCTTGTATGTAGTTTGTCTAAAACCAGTTAGGAACTGCAGAGAAGGTTCACTAAACTTGAAATAATCCATGTTACCCCTATGCTTCTAGTTTTGCTGTTGAATGCATGTAGCTCAAGTTCAGAAACTCCAAGTTCATAAAAATCAGTCTGAAAAAAGGAATTTTGCTGAACTTCCGGGCATGGAAATGGCTACATTTCTCTGTTCTGTTTGCAAAGCAAGAAAACAGGAATGGAAGCTGTGCTGGTTTGGTTTGCTGTGTCCTCCCAGCTTTCCTGCTGCTGTAGTCTTCATTGCAGAGCTGTACAGAAGGATACAGGCCACTGCACGCTGTTGCTTTGTGTGCTGTTGTAGTTTATACCAGCTTAGAACCTGATGTGTGAGGAGTTCAGCAGCTGCTTTTCCATGAAAACTGCGGTGATAGTTTTTTGCAAGGCAGTATCATTGACTCCAGTGAACTCAGTTTATATCCATTTGTCCTTCAGTATGTAACATCCTAGAGATCCATGCCAAAAAGATTCTCTACAGAAGCTGGCACATAGTTTCCAAGAAAAACAATGAAAAGTACTTTCCAGTTCCTGTACATGTGTACACAGTGCCCTCCACCAGTCCTCTGAGGTTTGGCTGTTACATTAAGGAAGAGTAATGTGTTTTAAGAAAGAGAACATTGGCTTGTTGTAAACCTCATTTCTTTGCTACAGTTTCTAGTTCAGAAATGTTTTTGTGTTTTTGTGTTTCCTTTTTTAAGTCCTTAAAAAAAAATAAAAAATTGATCCTCTATCCTCACTGGTTGTACCACCAGCTGAAGGAGAAGTCAAGGTGGTCCCCTTGGTCCTATGACAAGATATATATGGCTATACATTTCCTCCCATGAGGAAAAAAAAGTTTTGAGAGAGTCAAGTGATTTTTCAGGTATCTATCCATCTCTTATCTCAAGGGTATCATTCTCTTGTAAACTAGAAAGAAAAAATGTTTTGCTTTTCCCTTGTAAAGCAATTTGTGTAGAGGGGAAAAGCCTGAATGCCCCCTTCTGCCAACCTATCCCAAAACTAAAAAAACAAACCAAAACAAAGCTATACCAAAAACAACCCCTACCCCCAAAGAAAACCCATGAAACCCAAACAAAAGAAACCAAACAAACAAAACCACCACCAACAAAACCACCAAATATAGAAAAAAAACCACACTCCACTAAATAACCCCAAAGATGTAGGGACAATGTATCTTGCAACAAGAAACATGAGAGAGGGAAGAAAAACAAGTTATCTGAAGAACAGAATTTATTCTTAGCTGTGTATAAGGTATTACAACTAGGATGCATGGGGTCAGATTATATTCTCTCTGATTTGTTATTTTTAAGGAGGTCTTCTGTGCTCTTGTGTTGATCTTTTGATGGTCATCTTTGGCCATGGAAAACAACCTTTCCTGGAACTGGGATGGTGGGGGAAGGTTGCTGTTCCTACTCCCTCTGGGGTCCGGGGCTGATATTTCTAATCTGGAACAAGTGGTTTTCTACCCTCTGTGCAGACCAGGGTTGTCAGGCTTGGAATATCCCCATTAGCTTGGTGACTTCTGCTCAATACCAGCCTTTAGAGGTGTGAGTAATGTGTGGTATGGAAATAGAAGCATTGAGTCAGTAGAGGCTGGTGCTACACGAGCTATGTCCTGTTCTGAGAGCAGCTGAGAAATGGTGTGGGTGGCACCCACTTAGTAGAACAGGCCTTGGCACATTCATGGATTAAACTACCAGCCAAAGGAGCAGCCAGTGTCCTTCACATGCTCTCGTGTAGCTTGTACATCTGCTTGGCACCTCTAACCTCTCCTGTCTAGCAGCAAGGGCTTGGAGAATGAGTGGCTTATTGCTTTAGCCAGCTACCTCAGCCTAGGAAAAGAAAAGCTGTAGGTCTTGTTAAATATCACTCTCATCTAAAATATAGGAGAATAAAGTTTTGGGGGAGTTTAATTCTTTCCCTCACAGTGGAGGTGGCAGTTGAGTGGGATTTGTTAGTCATTAGTATAATACAAGTAATAAGGATATTCTGGTTTGCCTGAAATTAACAACCTGGAAAAAATTACATGAAAGACTGATTACATGGGGTTCCCTCTTTTCTGTTTCAAGTCTGTAAGTTCATACAAGGACCTGCCCTTCTGGCTGCTCATTTTCAGAACCCTTCTGAGGTGTACCCAATGCATAAAAGCCTCCCAGCACATTATGTATCATATGATAATGCATCAAACTGAGAGAAAATAGATACTTTGACAGAAAGTTCCGCACTTAAAAAAGCAACATAACTCCTTTCTTTCAATCTTTCTGGTTAGGTATTTAAAAAAAATATATTCTCCCACAAAAGCAATTTATTGCTAACTCTATACCATTTATAAAAGTGGGAAATGTAATCATTATCTTGAATTTGAAAGGCCTGGGAGGGATGAAAGGTGTTACAAGCAGTGTGGTTTGTTAGTTATGGCCACAAGTGATAGGCATGTGGTTTGGTAGTTATTGCCTTGTTTGACTTATTTTTCTTAAAAAGTGCTCAGTTCCCATTTTTCCGGCATTGTTGGTACTTGAACTCCTTGTTTCCTGTTTCCCCTGCTTTGACTTGTGGCCCACGTGATAATTAGGTAAAAAGAACAAAAGCTGTGCTTGCCTGCTCTTCTATAAGTAAGGCAGGAGAAGCAGGCCTTCAGAGGGGATTTAAAAGAAAAGAGCATAATGATTTAAACTCGTGCAGGAAGTAACTAAGGTGACACAGAAACTAATCTCTGGGGTGGATAACAAGGACAGTAAAGTAATAAAAATAAGGGGGATATTCAAGTTCCTTGGGTTTTTGGAGGGAGCAGTGGTAAAGAGGCCTATAAGGAAGCTAAATCATGCTTTATGAAGTGATTTTGACATGGAAGAACACATTGCATACAAGAAAGATCCTATTGCTAACAGTACATTTACTTTCAGTGTGAATCAACAGGACAGTTATTCCATGTGTGTCTCTGAAGCTGAGAAACTTTTTGTTTTGAAAAAGTGCTTCATACCTCTTACACAATATCTTGAGTTTTTCACATAATGAAGAGTATCAAATAATCAGAGCTCAAAGTGCTTAAGTGGAAAATCAAAACTTTCTTTTTATCCTGAGTCTCTTCAGTAAGAATTTTCTCCTCCTTCATACCAAGCCTGTACGGAGTAAACTTTGTCTGAAACAGCCTAAGGGGACAAGCTAGGACTCCAAAATATCTTACATGTCAAAGTAGCTCTTATGTAAATACTTGTGTTCTTTGCTCTTCTTTTCTAAATCTGGTAGGAAATGCTTTATATTAGGGAGTTTTCAACATCTTTACTTTTTTTCTTTGTGGAAGCTCCAAAGAAAATACAGATGATTAAGGAGACAAATTGTTTGGTAAAGTAAGATCATGCTGAGAGGGGAGGTTGCAACACATTAACTTCTGATACAAATTTAAACTTGCAGTATTAATCTGAGCACTAATATTTCTACTGACGTTACTTTTCTTAGTGCAGCTTTAGTTGACCAGGATCACATTTAAATGAAATTCTTTAATACAAAGCTCTGGCTTCACATAGGAAGTGTGGTCCTCTCTGACCTTTAGATGAATGGACTTTCCTGGGTGGACATGGGTAACAGCTTTAAAAAACCCCCAACCTAGGTGAATTAAGAGGTCTCACTTTCTGTGTTAAAACCTGGCCTCCCCATGCACTGGCCAGGCATGGGCAAAGAGCTGGCATCTCCCTAGTATACTGTAGCAGTTCGTGGAGGTGCTGGGAGCTGTAAGGAGCTTCCTGGGTTGTGTCCAGAGAGGGATCTCCAGGACATGGATATATAGTGGCTGTGAGATCAGATTGCGCTCTGGACATCGCTGGGCTCAAGCCTGTGGCATGGCCTGTCCTTCTGTCTCACCCTGCACGTCCCTCTTCTCTCCCTTCGTCTTGGTTTTTGCCCTCTTTGACACTTGTCTCTTGCCTCTGCCCTCAATCTGAAGTTCTAACTTTGTGCTTGGCTGCCAAATCATTATGATTGTACTGAATTCCTAAGGCTCTTTTTAGTTTTTGAAGTCACTGGACACTTTTGAAAACTGTACTGTACACCTCTCAAAATAGTGCCTTTTATTTTAAAATGAGCAGAATTTTTCACCATAGCTCTACTTTAGTAGAACAACACTTCCCTCACTAGTGGTAGTAGATTAAGTATTGCTGGAAAGTATTTTGTAACGTCGACTGCCAGGTTCACTTAATATATTGAGTTCAACTGTTTGCATGAATTGTTAGTGGTTGGCAGTGTTTATATAAATATAACTCAGGGCACTATTGCAAAAGTTAACTGCAGCAGGTTGAGTTAATGCTGAAGGAAAGGAAATCTCAGCAATGAGGACATGCATGACATGCACTGGCTAACAGATGGAACTGGCAATTTTCTAGTTGTGCTGGGATTTTTCTACCTGTAACATAACTGTCCCAAAGAATTAGGTGCACTATTGCTGCTGTTTTCTCTGAAGCAATCTACATGGATCAGCAATGGAAGCATGTTTCTGGGGAAACCCAGCCAGGCTGCTGCATCAGAAGTGATGCCCCAATGTGAATTGGTAACTCCTGTGGCAAAGGCAAAAATACATTTTTCTTAAGATAATCTCAGACAAAATTCACTTGCCACATAGAGACTCTTATTCTTGCTGAGTGTATTTTGTCATTACTTAGTCTGTTGCATGTTGTATTTGTTATTACAATATGGAGTATTGATTAGCTTTGGCAACAAAGCTGCAAACCCTTAGCTTCATACTGCATACTATGAGATATGAAAAGACTAACTGGGAATGTTCTGAGCAAAGTATATGTAATTAATTGATTGAGAACAGACTGTGATCTATTAAAATGTAGTCTTGCCTGGGCTATTGCACATTGCTGTGTATATATGTTAAGGTAATAAGGTGATTGTCATAAAGTGCATGTTGGAAGAAGGAAATGGATCCATGGTACACCTGAAACCCTAAAGGTATAACTGGTTTGATGATCTGGTTTGACCTGCTGAATTCCGCAGGATGGTTCTGGCAGCATTATGAGTGGATATAAGACAGGCTTTAAAGCCCAGGGAGGAGGAGGAAGACACAGACACTCAAGTTATCTAGATACTAAAGCACATCCACCTATCACAATGTAAAGAGATTGTGCTGGCACGACATTTTTGTGTTGTGTATCATTTCCCTTTCCCTCTCCCAGTACTTTTTGCTCTGCTCTGCTTTTTTCCTTAGATGATACTCTGTTTTGATGTGGTCCACAGCTCAGTTTCCCCAAAGGAGAGACTGCTAGCTAATCTCTATTTCAATTTTTTTTGTTTGAATTGGTAAAATAAGTGTGGTTGAGTGATATGCTGTACCTCAAGACTTGGTTTGAGGATGTGGTGTCACTGAGAGAGATGGGGATGAGACATGCTGCCCGAGGAAGACTGGTCAGAGGTGAGAAGTCCTGGGAGTGGAAGCAGAAATGCAGCTATTCCTAACATGTGGTGGTATTCCTTTTCTGTATCTATTTTCTGTTCCCCCTGCTCCTTTGCCCAGGCACACTTGGTGCACAGGCAGAGGAGGTGAAAATTACAAAACCTGAGATATAAATTCATTGTTCGCTTGTTATTTAATAACAATATCAAACAACTGGAAGAACTGCAAGCTTTTCTATAGGTAATCCAAATGTAAAACATGACCTTCTTCCCTTATTTCTTCTGGAAGTGTACAGTACAGTCAGCCCTTGGAGTCCTACAGTCACTGTGTTGTCTTAGAGGTGGAATAATTTAAACCAAAAGCATACCTAGGCATTGTTTCCTCCTCTTGCAGATCAGCAGCCTCTGAACTGCTCATGTAGTGCTTCAAGTGGCAAAAATCAGACTATCGGAAACCAGTTATTCATTATCACGTGTTTTATTGGCAGGCAAGAGTTCAGGAGTTATAAGAGGAAGGAGGAGAACTTGTCTGAACTGGAGTGTGACCTCTGAGCTCTTAGGTGGCTGCAGCCAGTTTAAGTCCCTTAAAAGGAGACAATGAGATTTTACTTTTTTTTTTTTTTTTTTTTCCTCCCTCTTTTCCACCTCCTCACTGATGCTGCAACAACTCTTTGACAGCTTGATGTTGGAACTTGCTCCTTTAGTGACTGAATTCTCTTCCTTTAGGTTTCCTTCTTCTGAGTTACTGCAAGTTGCTTGAGTGCTAGTCTGTGCACTAGCTACAATCACCTTTTAAAGGTTTGTTTTTTTTTTTTGCTATACCTACTGTTCATACTGTATTTTTTTACCTTTCTAGTCAACCCTTACTTGTACAGATGAACCTATTTTTATAATTCTGTTTCAGGATATTTCTGCAGAGTGAGATTAATACTGGTTTGAGTTTGGGCACTCTTCCCAGCAGCAGTACTCCAGGTGACTGCTGTACTTGCTGTGACTCAGTGCACCAGCTGATGGCTGCACCTGCCAGGAAGTGGTTCAGCAGGGTGCAACCTTTCAATTTTGGGAGCAGAATGCTGAATTACAGCCTCAAGTGTTTATTTACATACTGGACACATCATTCATGCCCTGTGGGAAAAAGAGTGCTATTTGGTCTGCAAAATCAAACATGCAAAAGTTGGGAAATGCCAGGACGTTAATTTTCCCACCTGCTTGTGTATGATTCAGTCTTTAATTACACAGTTGCACAGTTTTTCCACAGAATTCCTGCTTTCCTCTGTGCACAGGATGTCCATTGCTGTTTGAATGAGAAGCTCTTCAGTATTTTTTCTTCTCATTGTTTATTGTAACATTATTCAGGCCCTGAAACGAGCGAAGAATTACTGATGGCCTTACTATTTTGTGTTTTCTTGCTCGTCTTCACCACAACAGAAGTGGTCAGTGTTTCATGGATACTCTCTGCAGTGTCCCTGTTTGGTCTTGGATGTTGTGTTGTCCCCACTGATGAACTGGGAATATAAGAACATTGAGTGTTTGCTTTGGACAAGCATTCTTACCAAGTGTTATCTCTATTAGCCATAATCCTTATTGCCAGTGTTCCACTTCAACTCTTTGTTTTTTTCCTCCTGTCTTGTGTGGCTGGTTTGCACAAGTTGATTCTCCCATGTGGACTGGTATCTCATCATGTCTTCA
This sequence comes from Merops nubicus, assembly GCF_000691845.1. Lineage (NCBI taxonomy): Eukaryota > Metazoa > Chordata > Aves > Coraciiformes > Meropidae > Merops > Merops nubicus. The sequence continues at coordinate 30,198 of NW_008595754.1, forward strand.
TAAAAGCTTATTGTCTTTCATAGTATTTGGATGTGTCTGGGATTATGGACAGCAGAGACAGGCTCCTTAATTGCATTTTGTCTGTACCTGGATTTAGCAGTCCAGGCTACCAGCTGTAGGGGAAGG
>NW_008595754.1:30354-68841 GCF_000691845.1 Merops nubicus
CCTCAGTGTAGGTCTTTGAGCAGTTGAGCTTTTTAATTCAGAGGAAACTCTAGAAGGCATGATAGATGTATGGAATTTCAAAGGCTTAACCCTTGGGCAAGTTCAAGTGACTTTCATGAAGATAGCAAAATGTGCTTGTCCGTCACAGAGTCCCCTGTCCTCTGCCAAATTTCAGTTATTGCTGCAAAAAAATAGATCAAAGAAAAGGTTCCTAAATGTTTTGAACACTGAATAACAATATGTTTTCTTCTGGTTTTGTTTTGGGTTACAGCTAAAGTATTTTTTGTAGGATTGAAAAAACCTCATCATCCTGAGGCAGAAACCTGTCACAGGAAATATCAACATGTGTGTTTAAGGGATAGTGCAGCCCATATGCAACTGAAAACAGATCCTTAGGCTGAAAAGTTTTGTCAGGCCTATGAACAGTTGAGTTTGATGTAGTAAATGCTCTATTTTTTCTCAATAAGGCTGTTTGATGGGTCCCGATTTGATTTCTTTTATGTTCCAGTAGTGTCACTGAAGTTAAATGTTTTAAAATTATTATTTTTGTCAGCCATTTTATAGTGGTGGCAGAGAGAGCAGCAACCAGAACAGGTCTCTTTTGGGTCTGCCCAATGCTGTAGCATCCTATTTCTGTTCCTGATGACCACCCCTGCTCTCCCACTAGATGCACTTTGAGTGTGCTCAGGCAGGGTGGGAGGTGTTTTCTACACCCTTTCAAGAGCTGCCTTCAGAGCAAGGATTTGTCTTTTTGGGGAACAGGGTGGTAGATGGAGCACCTACTTCTGCTGGCCTTGCTGAGACTACTCAATGGCAAGATGCTGTGTGGATGGTGTGTATGCCACATGGCATGGTGTGATGCAGACGCATGAACAGCTGGTACAGGCGGCTGTACATCTGTGCTGCCACAGAGCAACTCTGGGCTTCTTGGCAGGGTGGGTCACGCCAGCCAAAATGTCACTCTAACATATCTGTGTGTCCTTCAGTGCTAGAGCAAGCTCTGCCATCTCAATAAGCAACAGTGTAGACTTAAACAGAATACTTGTTCATCCATTCAGTGGCTTTCAAAACAGTTAGCCTAACTAATTTTGGATACAAAGAAGAGTAACTTATGTTTAAAAATGTCTTTACTGCTTTACTGTTCAGACTCTCACTCTGGTAGCTCAAATCCTGTCTTCCAAACACAATTGACAAGAATATCATTAGCAGCTTTGTCTTTTTTATTACTTTGTTCATAACTGTGCTATCTAATTATCATAATGGACTGTGTGTTTCTATTTTTTACCCCAAAGACTGTATGCTACTCTAGACTAATGCTCATTTTGCTTTTATTTGTTTTTTAAATTGATGTAGTAATTTTTTTTTGTTTCATTATATGTGGTTTTAAAATCCTCTCTGGAATACCCTGTACCAAAACAGAGCCCCAAGCCTCTGCTAAAACTTATGCTTAGAGAACCACAAGGGAGAAAAACATTAAAAAACAGGAAAAGTAAAGTTGTTTTTACACCTGCTTTCCATTTCTTTTCACATTACGCTTGGTCTTGCCTACTTCTGTGAGATTTCTCTGTTTTCCTTAGTGCTTTGAGAAGATGCAAACACCATCCATAAGCTTTAAGTTGGTAGATTAGCACAGCATGCTGTTAGGAATAAGCAGTAATAAATGTGGAAAAGAGCATGTGGGCCTTCTGGCTTCAGTTAATGGTCTGAGAGTGTAGCTTTGGTTTTGTTCAGTGCTCTGGAGTATTTGTAGGGATTTGAACAAGCCACTAGTGTAATCTTGTTTCCATTTTAATTTCTGAAAGTCAAAATATTGTTGTTTCTCTATCATGGTGGCACTACTAGAAAAATCAATAAGTGCCTGAGGATGCTGAAGTACTAAATGCGACAAAAGCCAAATAAGTTGATTGTTGTTATGCTTAGCTGGTTACATTTTAATTGATTTACAGGTATATTAGCTTCAAAGGCATTCCCAGTATAAAATATATTGACGTGTAGATAGAGCACCATGGTTCATACATTTAATGTAATTGATATCACAGATTGTGTTTAGTGTTTACATTTTGTATCTTCACTGAGGCTATCCAAAACATGAAGTTATTTCTAGTCTTGGTCTTTATGTGAAGCTGAGTTTTGGAGTTTGAGCTGGCAAAGCTGGGGAGACCTTATTGCAGCCTTTCAGTATTTAAAGGTGGACTGTAAGAATGATGTAGACAGTCTTTTTAGCAGGGCCTGTTGTGACAGGGCAAAGGATGATGGTTTTAAGCTAAAAGAGGGTAGGTTTAGACTAGATATTACAAGGAAGACTTTTTTTTACAATGAGGGTAGTGAAACACCAGAACAGGTCTCCCAAAGAGGTGGTAGGTGTCCCATCCCTGGAAACACTGATGGTCAGGTTGTGCGGGGCTCTGAGCAACTTGATCTAGTGAAAGATGTCTCTGTTCAATGAAGAACATCAAAGGTGCCTCCCAACACAAACCATTCTATGAGAGCACTGCTGCTTTTGGTTAGTATGGGCTAAAAGAAAACAAATCAACTGCTCCTTTCCTCTGCATTAAGTACTCCATTTCATCAAAGTGTCTTCAGAGTCTTATTTCAGTGTCATGTAGATACTTTAGTATCATTGTGACTAGGCTTCAAACTGATCACTTGCATGATGGTCGATCCAGATTGAATTGGTGGTTGGACCTTTGCGGAGTTGTTTGGATAGACCATGTTGCAAATAAAAAGAAGGAAAACAGAACAGCTGTAAAATGAGTGACCCAAATTCTACTTTTGCACCAGAACGTTTTTGTTGCAGGTAGTACTGTATGCATATATAATTCATATTACTCTGAAAATTATTCTTGTTCTCTGAATTCCAGCTGTTTATGTAACACTGTAAATAAACGTATTCAAAAAAAATTATAATTGTTTCCAGAGTAATCTGTAGAATCATTGCAGTATTTGGGAAATTCTGTATGTAAGATATTTCTTTTCCATATATTTTTCTTTGTTTCTGGTTCACAGTGAATTCTACTGAGTCTCATGTTCAATCAAACCTTAAAAATTGTGAATGTTTACTAGTGTTTTATTCTAATCTATGCAAAAGAATAACTTTTGGCATTCTTTCTATCCTGTGGTGTCTTAAGCTCATCTGAGGTGGGCCCCAAACTTTTGTATGGAATTGATTAAAAAATTCCATAACTTTTAGATCTACTGCTCCAGACCTTCAGTGTTTGACTTCATGGGTTGTCATGATGTGAAGGGACATCAGGCTAGTCTGTTTTGCAGGCTAACTTGGAGACAATCTCTTTTATAGATCTAAATTTGGGAAGAGAAAGGGAACATTTTTCTTCATTCAGTCTCTCTGTGTCTTTGCATGCCTAGAAGAGAACACTAATAAACTAAGTCTGATTTTCATATTCACAGTGACTTCTGTTTGGCAAGCCTGCTTACAGATCCAATCTTAATTTCACTTTATTGGTATTAATTCTGTGTTAAAAATCATGAAGTTTAACAGCAGTTCCTAAAAGGCTGGTCACAGTGACACCTCAGGAGATCTATGTTCTGAGTAGCATTGAACAGGAGGATCTGAAGTAGAAATACTTAAGTAGGAATAACCAGAAAATACTGTGTTTTGGTATAATTTTTTGATGTCCTGAAAAACAGTAATTCGGTAGCTATTTTCTCTGCCAAATACATGCTTTTGTGTGTGACATGTAGGTTTTGCTTGCCACATATAGTCCTTTTTTCCTATCATGGATCTCAAGGCACATAGAAGGATTTCTCTGATCCAAGTATGGGGGATTGTTCCCTGACACTTTAGCACCTGTTTGATGGGTGATGTTTCTTTGCCCAGGTCCTCTCCTTTGGGCTGCCACTGTGCAAATTGACCTTGCATGTTCTTCATTTGAATCAATCTTTTCCAATGCTGTAGCTCTGCTCAGTGAAAAATGATGATATTGTAGTTAGGATAAATGGAAAATCAGGACACTGACACAAATGAACAGAGAAAGGGCTATGACCTCAGTCATCTGCAGTTCAGACCTGCCAGGTTGAAAGTCTTTGCAGCATAGCACAGAGGCAGTGCTATCCAGTGGCTGGGGGATGCGGTGAGGGCCTTGGAGAAACCTGGCTTGTCTTGGCCATGGCAAAGATTGAACCTGAACAAGTCATTTCACACCTCTTCTTCCTTTCCACTCACTGTTAGGCCAATAGCTCTTAACAGCAGGGTCTTTAATTTACAGTATACTTTCTTAGCTTAGTAAAGCCTTGATTTATTTTTTTTAAAATTTTTTTTTTTCTGGTTTCAACTCATGCTGTAACGGTGATAAACTCAAGCACAGCGATCTAGAGTAATCTTTTCCAGTCCCCTGCATTTAGCCATGGGTAACAGGGCTAGATAAAACTGAGATATAGACACATTGCAAGGGGGCTGGAGCGTGGCAACACATTTATAGTGTTGCTTTTATTAAAACTGTCCTTTTTTCTCCCCCTCCTCCTCTTCTTCCCTCAGACGATGATGACATTGCTTTATTTGTTTTACTTCTATAGTTGGCAATCTTAGTTAGCAAGCCAGAAAAAAATAAAGCAGCAACCCTCCTCAGTTCTAACAATATGGGAGCTGTTTTTTGCTGAAGCTTTGTGATTGCAAAAGAGGTATCAAATCCTACCCCTAACTGGGGAGGTTGTGCTCCAGATTGACATGCTGAGTAGCTGGTAATTTCTATCCTTTTTCTCTCTTTTGTGTGACTCCAGGCACCTGATCATTAATGTCATCTTGGTTAAGGAGCAAGGTCTCCATTTCCATGGAAACATGGGGAAAGGGCTTTGGAATCTAAAAAGTCCTTTATTTATTGGGCAGTATTTTCTCTCCTGGTTAAGCACTTAAAACAAAGAAGCCTACAGTGCTGAAATATTTTAAGAGATATTGTGTTAAATGAGGTGAACAGTTATAAAAATTACACTTAACTTTTCTCTGGTCTGTAATCATATAACAATGTATCAGCTAGTGAAAAATAGCCTAGCTGCCCTGAAGCCAGTGCAACTAGACCAGTTTACAACAGCCAGGAATTTGTCCCAGCAGTCTGGTAGTCTGCGGGCTAGATTCTCAAGGGAAGCGAAGGGGGTCTCATCACTTGAAAGTCGGAGCTAGACAAGATAATTCCCTAAACAAGTATTGGAAGTGTTAGCTCTACTTTAGCTGCTAGATGCACCAGGTCATCTAAGACATTTTTCTAAGTTATTATGCTCATGGATTCCCTTATGCAAGATCTATGTCTAAATGACTATTTTTTTTTTTCTTTTTTTGCATTGTTTAGTGTCAAAAGAAGCCAGTAACTGTGCAGACGTTTCTTTCTGTAAGTCAGTATTGATATCCACTTAGTGTGAGATGTGATATTCTAAATGAATATTTAAATAGAATTCTAATACAATGAATAGTCAGGCTTGATATATATTCTATATTTTATGTATTTACAGTATATGTAGTGCAAATGACTAATAAAGTATTTTAGAACATAATTGGTGACATGAACAGTGCATGGAAAAATGGAATGCACAAAAGGCAAAGACTATATTTAAAAAATCAGGCTTAACGAGTCACACAGGAAACTACCATTTTAAATGGAGTTACTGAAGCTGAGGGATAAAATACTGATCCAATCAATGTTGATTGTAGCGTTCCCATTTTCTTAGGTGAAACCTGGCTCAGCCAAAGATTTTTAGCCTTATACATCCCTTTGCTTTCTCTTAAAAATCATGAAATTGTTTCCACATCTGAGTCAAATTCCTGTTCTGACTTAAAAACATCCTCCCTTTCTCTCTCCCCTTGAATAGAAACTGTTCTTGTTTGTTCTATGTCTGAACTTCATTCGTTTCTGTCACAACCTTTGGAAAACTCTAATTGCAAATATTAAAAACTGTTCGGAATAATGAGAGCTATGTATAAAAATGTCCCTTGCCAGAGCGTCAAAGGAGCAGTGCAGATGATTAAACCTCAAATGTGACAAGATATCTGCATGATGTATCACTTACAGTAAAATGAGAGCACAGAGGTGGCTTTGGTTCAGCAGCGGCTTCAATTTTGTTTCCATCTGATTCCTCCTTTTATACTGCAACCCTGACAAAGTTACATTTTCCTGTCTGAACCCTGGTGTTGGAGAGGTAACAATTTCACTTTGAGCTCCTTGAATGTAGGACATCACATATGGAGCTAAACCAAAGATGGCAAGTGTATTTGCATTTACTTCAGTGTCAGGCAGCTCTTAAAAATTAAGAGAAGATAGCAGTGTGTAGGTGTCTGGAGCAAAATAGTCCATATGGAGGGACAAGCATCAGACTTGTCACTTGCTCTTCAGTGCAAAAGAGGATTGTAGGGAGGCTCAAGGCATCTGCAACGGACCTTTTCTGGACAACCTACTTTTTTTTGCAAGTTCCTAGTTAGCCTGGTTCCTTCAGCATAGTCTCTGGCCTCATTTTCTTGAGAGTGTCTCCCTATCAGGTGTGGGAGAGCTGGGGAGAGATGACGTTGTTGAGCTGTAGAGTTAGGAGTGATTAGCTCAACAGGAAGTTTTTGGATGGCTTTTGGAGGAAGCTAGCATTAGTGAGACAGACTGTACACATGAGTGTCCAAGTAAAATTTCTTTCCTTCTCCCTATAAGATATTCTTTAGAAGTATTTATCAGAAAACAATTGTTAGTGATTTCCCTTCTCATTTGAATTTCAAGCCAGTCGAGATAGACACAGTGGAGTGAACATGATCCCAGAACAAGGTCTTGTACTGATTATAAGGTTAAAATACTGCTCTAAATTTAGGATGCAGTCATTCGGGTGAGATATGATGACAAATTCCTTTTACTTGTTTGTGTTTGGTTTTTTTTTTTTTTTTTTTTAAATCCTAATCCTCAGCATCTGTTGAAAATATTAACTGCTCTTGCCAAAGCTGATTGAGATGCAGAGCTCTGTGGGAATAAATTATGTCTGAGGAATAGTTTTGTTTTGGTTCATATCTATATAATGCTTGCTCCCTGCTATATAATGCATTTTAAGATCTACACTATGAGCAACTCTATAGAAATGAAATACCACAATTTATAGTGCTGTTAAAATGTTTTTGTTACTGATGAGTTTAAGATGAAGTTACAAATAAACTGTTACTCTAGTTAATGGTACATTTTGGCATTATACATTAACTTATAAGGTAGAATAAATATTTTCTTTCAAGTTTCAATTGTTCTTTGGTTTGCTGCTGCTGCTTCTGGAATAGCTTCTGAAACATTTTATTGATGAGGTAATGCACTCTAATCTGCATGTACTACTTCTGTAACTCCTGCAAAGGTTTCTGGTGACATGATAGACCATGAGAACAGAGCTCAAATTTATCACATTCCCTCAGATGGAATTACAGTCTTCATCAGTTAATGCAGCATTTCTCAAGTTTGGAAAGTTGAATCCTGACTTGTCAAGAAAATTAAGCTTACAGTATTGTTGCTACCAGCAATGTTGTTTTAAAAGCCTACCCAAAATGAGCAGTCACTGAAACAGGCTGCATAGGTATTCACCCTCATCTCTCTTGTATGTTTGGATTAGTAGAGCATTGTCAACAGTGTTGAAGTAATGTCATAGGCATTTGAATCATGACCCTTTTATAACCAAAAATACTGCATCCGTTTCTCTGCAAATTCAGACAGGCATTGCTGCAATATGGGTGGGCTGTGGTTTCAGTATTGCTCTCTGGAACCAGATGCCTTAAAAACAAGAGCAATCAGAATAACAAAATTAGTGGAGGTTCTGGACAACCTCTCAGAATCTGAGTTAGCATTCATTGCACAGTAGACTGTACAATTCTTATTTTACACATTTTAATGTTACATTTCTCTTGGAGTTGTACTAAGTGGGAAGTTTACACTTGCTTTACACACCAGTGAGAATGCAATGGCTTGAGTACCTACAACTTCTTCTCTAGGCACTCTCTTGGCAATTTTTTTTGGCTTACCGTAAGTCTGAAGGGCACAGGTTTGACCTTAATCAGAAAAACAAACAAACAAAAAACCAAACCAAAAACCCCCACATAATTAAGGGGAAATAATTTCCAAATTCTGAATTGCACTAGTAAGACTAAAGTAGTTTAAAAATTCATTTATGTTTCAGGTAAACAAAGTGTTTGTGTTCTTCGTGTGGTGTTTTTTTTTGTTTTTGTTTTGTTTTGGTTTTTTTTTTTTTTTTTTTTTTTTTTTTTTGGGTAATTTTTTATTACTTTCCACTCTAGAAGTTATCTGTTTCTCTGGTTCCCAACAGTTATGGGAATTGGAGGGTTTTCCTTGTTTAGTTTTCCCTGAAAATACTAATTTTTTTTGCTCAGTCCTTGATTACTATTACTTTTAAGTAATTGATTTATTATGTTACTGTTAGTTAAGAACTACTAGTTCATGGATAATGCTTTAAAGTGATACAAAGTGGTGTTGCTTCACTGAAGTCCAGAGTTGCACCATGTTTGCCATTTGAGGGTCTGGTCTCTGGTTCCCAGCAGGACTACTGCTGGTCTCCATGTGCTAGGGAGGAGTGGGCATTCCACTTCATTTCAGGGAACAGAGAAGGTACTGAAGAAAACCTGAGGTGAAAAGATGGCAAGAGTACTTCACTTCATTTTTAAAATTTCTGTTTGTTTTGCTTTCCCACGTAAGAGATTGTGTTCCTCTTTTACTGCCCAGAACTTCACCTGTACAAGAACTTCAGTGTGGTATTTGCTTTACAGAAGTTGCCTGGATACAACTGTGAGGATCCTACTGGGTAATTGCAACTGTTTCTCCAGTGGATTTTTCTTTGTAGGAACTTTTCTTAAACTTTCTGGTCTGCAGTTCCTCAGTCTGTACTAGCTATCCACTTCCTTTGTGTATACCTCCCCTACCACCAGCAATGACTGATTACATTCACCTTAAGAGCAGCAAAAATCAATACTAAAAAGTACTTTTTAATCCTAGGTAGGGAAGAAATTGGGCATGTTCCCCTTATTTTTTTTTCTCCCTTAATTTATTTATCTATAATTTACTATGTGGCATTTGTTCATGTTCTCTTATCTTCTTCTCTGTTCACTCTGTCCTTCTACTGTGGTACAGAAGGCAGCTACAAGAAAGAAGGTGGAATAGCTTGATGCTGTAGTGTGTTGGGTGTTTGTGCTTATAGTCTCTTTCACATCCTCTTCCTCAGTGACTCTGCTGTGGGTAGAGGTCCCCAGGCAATGCAGGCTGGTTTGGCTGAGCTGGCCACAACCTCTTCTGAGCAATATCACTGGGAAGGCAACATTCTGTAGCACTCTACTGAAATGTATTTCTTCCACTTCTCTTCACTGTCCATTAGTAGTTTGTGAAGGCTTCATTTATTCAAGGGATTTACAGGATGGAGTTTGGGAGTAGAATTTCCTTCTGTTTTTAAATTAGATGTAATATAAAAATCAGCATAATGACTATTGATTCAGTTGTCCTGTTCTTGGATGTTTTTCACATACATATTATGGTCTTATCAGATCAGATGTTCTAAAGGAGCTTAGATTTCCATGCTAAGAACAGGTCAGGTGTTACCTCTCTTGCTTTATACATGTGCAATGAGATCACGAGAGGGTAGCCTTGCCTGACATCTTCTGTATCTGTAAGCAGCAAAAAGCACTTGGGATATTTTTGCTCTTGTTTGCTATAGCAATGGTCATTTTGCTGTCGAGGTGTGATTTCATCCATCAGATGGTTGCTACCTAAAGAAATGGTTTCTTTGTGTGTGTGTATATTTTTCAATAGGTGATGCAACATTAAAATAAGTGAAGAGAAAAACAGTGTTTATTTCTGTGCCTTACTGTGCTTCTGGTGTGGCTGATGTAATGAAACAAGTTTTCAAGAACAGTGCTATTTAGTTTTAATCCAGAGGAGTTGGATTTTTTTTTTTTTTTCTCCTTTTAGCAATGTTGTATCAGGAGAGAGAGACAATACAAGGGGTGACAAGCATTCTGGGTTCTTTGGCTGATTTTAATCCAGCAATGGTCAGCTCTAGCTGAAAATGTCATGATTTAATGACTCTTTAGTTGTGTGTCACTGTAAAATGCAGCATTCCCACACAGATTAAATCTTATGGGACATGTATTTTTTGTGCAGGACAAAAAAGATACTTGGCTCCCTTGTTGAAAGCTCCAAGAAAAGATGAGGTCAAATTTTGGCAGTTGACCTATTTTCTTACCTCTACAACTGTTACTTTTGGGTAGAGGGTGAGGTGCTCCAGGGTAAAAGTTGGCAGGATGTTTGTACAGTTGATACCCTTTGGCCTGGAAATTTTGTGGTAGAGGATTTTCATCTCCCATGCTGTCAGCTATCTTCACATCTTAATGCTCACTGATAGAAATAAGCCTCAGAAGCTTATCTTATTCTTTCATAATAAAAATAGTACATAAACAGATAACATTTTCTATCAATCCTATGGTGGTCCTGTTCAGTGACATCATTTCAAATTACTATTTCTATCCAAATGACACCAGCAAATAAATAATATACCAACACAAGAGCTAGGAGCATGACATTACAAGTCCCTTTTGAACTCCCAAATCTCTTTTAGTTTAAAATAATGTGCAAGTAGTGTGACATGAACATCAGTAGTCTGTCATGAGTTTAATGTCCAGATCTCTTCCACCTTTAGGTGGGATGAGGTGAGAAGGCTGCTGTCAGGTCATGCTGCCTGAAGAGATCTCTGACTCTGAAGGAGCACCAGCAACTTACTGTGTCTTTTCCTGAAGCTGTAGAGGCACTACAGAAGCAGCACCTAGATTCTAAGCCATTATTCTAGCCAAAAAGAAATTAGAGGAAAAAGAAATCTTCTTGCTCCCTGCTGTTTGTGTTTTATGTGCATTTGACAGCGTTTTGTATTGTGATGTGTTGGTGTGGTTTTGTGTTGCGTTGTTGTTGGTTTTTTTTTTTTTTTTTTTTTTTTTTCCCCCCCCCCACCCTGCTTGTTCCCCCCTGGTGAGTCAACAGGGAGGAAGAAAAACTCCATATGTATATTTTAAGAGAATAAAAAGAGAGACTGTTTAAAGGGCATGTCGTGAGAAAAATGAACATTTTTGAAATCAGTTCAAAAAGGAAAGAAAGGATACCCCAGTTACAGCATCTTTTTAATTAGATCCAGCAGAGCTGCTAATGAGCGCTGAAGATCTCCACTTTCTTCTCAGCCATGAAGATCACTGCTCTAGCTGATGTACTGCCTGCACTTTTCTGCCTCGGTGTCCCCCTGAAAGCTTTCCTGTTCCAGGACTCAGACCTAGCACGGCCCTGTGATAGCTGTCCCCTGGGGTCAGGAGGGAATGCAATGCTCTCCCTCCTGACAGACAGTGTCTTCGACCTTCCCTGCAGGACCATTGTAGTGGTGGCTGGGTGCTGAAGGCAGGAGACCCTCCACGTGATTCCCCTCAGATTTGTAGCATGGCATGACTCGGGCGATGTTGTCATCTTAATCTGATGTGAAACTCTCCTTCAGGCAGAAATGTTAATGTACAGAGAGACTGATTTTTTTTGAATGGCTACATGTAATTCTAAAGTTGATTATCAAGAATAAGCTTCAAACTTTAAGTATTTTTGGTAGAAAACTCATGTTTTATTCAAGGTTAAATGAGTATGAATTCATGTTTTATAAACACTCTGGGTATTCTGAGGTTAACGCCTCTGACTCAAGCCCTGCTCTGTTTCTCCTTCAGTTCTGGAAGTTTATTTTAAACTGTTTCTTAAGTTTACTGCTTTCTGTGCATTGAAGGAAAAGGGAATATTGTCACATCAGGTACACTTTTTTTCTCACTTCTGAACTGCCAGACTGTTGTTGGTGACAGGGATAGGGGAAGGTGATGATTTATTATGATTTATATTTTTTACTCAGATCCCTCAGTTTAGTTTTCTGGCTTCTGTAAAGATCAAAAAAATTATCCCTAAGCCTCCAATCTTTCATCTTTAAACTTGTTAAAAGTAATCAAAACCTTTTGATTGAATTTGAGCTTTGGATGGGGTCCTGCAGGAGCAGGTTGCTACACAGACTTGCTGGGGAATAATCACTTGCTTTCTGTTTTCTTCATCTGCTATTCACTTACTGCAACACATCTTTCTCCACCCTCTATAGACCTCTTTCACTTTGATTCAAACAGAGGAATTGGAAGCAGTGGACATGGGTCTACTACGTTAGGACTTAGCCTGGTGCATAGAAGCCATGCCAAAGATTGATGAAGAAAGTCAGCAATGGTATGGAGAGGACAAAGGTGTGGGTGGCTGGAGCAGAGCAATGCTTGTCCAGCCTTGTAATTAGGATTTAGAGGCTTGTCCCAGATGCTCAGAGCAAGATTTTTCTAAGCATAGTTGTATATGCCATTGAACTGTGTAGACTTTGTGATGAGGAATGAGAAGAAAAACTTGTTAATTATTTTGTTTCTGTCCATTTCTGTCTCTCATACAGCCTTGGGGGGAAAAGGTGGAGGCACAAAGCTTTGTCTTATCTCAGTTGCTAGGCTCCCTTCCTTAGAAAGAAAATGCAATTTATTTGGTTAGTGAATGTTTTAATTTTATCTACCTTTCTCAAGTGTCACTCTAATAAAAAGTCAGTGGAAGCATTTTTCTTTTTCTTCATTTGTCCCAAAAATTATGGAGGCATAGCCTGAACTCCCTTCCCTGCTCTGTTATCTAAACTCTCTTCTTTTTGTAAAAATTGTGTTTGAAAGTTGAAAGTCTAACTTGCTTTTCAGGAGAGTATTTTTCTGTCTTATGTGCTTTTGAAATCTTTTGTTAGAAAAAATGTTATTTTGAATTGTTTTAAAGCTTGCTTTTGTTCTGGGTCGTTGCTTGGGTCCTAGATATTTGTGCACCTGGGATGAAGAAAATTTCATTCTTTTGTCAATACTTGGTAAGAATGTTATTCTGGTATCAAACACAAGATTTTCTTTAATCCACAGTCTAAAAAATCTTGAAATATTTTTCACTTGACTAGTGCATATAGCTCTTCATCACCTTTTTGTTATTTTTAACCCCTGTGAGAACATTGTTTCCTAAATGGAAGCTTATAATGTGGGAAAAAGGTGGATGTGGACAGTGAGAATTTCTGTGTGTGGGTTGGTTGTATGGTGTTTTGAGTGGGTTGGTGTGTTTTTTTTTTTTTTTTCCCCCCCAATTTTCAAGCAAGAGGAACTATACAACCAAAGAAAAGGACACTTACTAATTCAGGAGCATGTAAATAGTTTCTGAAAAATCCTCATTTGAAACGACTCTCTAAAGTTTACAGTGCAAAACTGCAAGGCACACATTTGACTTACAGAAACAATACAGAAACATTCAGAATACTTCACTGTCAAGTTTCTGTCAGGCCATATAGTTAGTTCTTGAGTCATAATGACATTTCAGGTTTTGTAAATAGATTATGCCAGCAGAGGATCCTTGTGTGATAGAGAAATTACCTTAAATTAGGTTATTTTTGAAACCAGTGTGCTAGCATCTGAGAGGCAAGAAAACATTTCCAAGACTGAAGGTAAAAAATAAACACACTTTTCTTTGCTGTTCTAAACTGCTGAGGATTTAGTTTTCCCTCCTTGTCTTGTTTTGTTTTCCCTTTTTATATCTTCCACTCTAAATGAAGATTATTTGATGCCACCAAGAAATACACTGATAAAAGACCTTAATGTTCTTATTTTCCTCTGTTTGGCAAAGTAATAACATAGAATATCTTCACTTCTTTTAAAAATCAGTATGTATTATTTTAGCATATGAACAACAACAAGCGTGATGATAACTTGTCCATCCAATTTGTTTTCATCACTTTTTCTCCGCACTTGAGCTACAGAACACGAGTTCTGCATGTCCTATGATTTTGTGTAGATCAAATATGTTGTCATGAAAATATTGCCTATTCAAACTTCGTTTTCTGAAATAGTAAAAACATATCAATCTTCTGCAATGCTGATGTCCAGTCTGTGATGCAGCTGAAAATTATTTATGCTTGGAGTTACCTAGAGCATTTCTCCTTGTTTACTTGGAAAGACAGTGAGTAAATTTTATCATCCTGGTTACTCAACTGATTCCAGTACCTTTCAGATGTGAACTTCCAATCTTCTATGCACATCTCCATCCTACATAACCTCGTTCAAAGGATTTTGACGTGAAAGTTTAAAGAGTTCTAGATCAAGGCTTTAGGGTACCTTCTATTTGGTAGAAAGATCCTATAAAAATCATTGGTATCAATTCAGCTTTAACTCTTTGGATGACATGTGAAAATCCTAACAATAAGAGTTTAGGGAAGATTGTGCAGGGGATGCATTTTGGATGGAAATTACAGAAAAAAAGGATTTTAATTGTTAGAAGAGTAGAGATCTGGCATAGTTTCTCAGTAGGAATAAGAGGGAACAACTGGGCAAGATTTGAGATTGATCTTGATAGCTTTATGAATTCAAACATATGATAAGTTTGCCTGAAAAAGAGAAGCCTAGATTTCATGACATAGAAGGCCTTTTCCAGACCTGGAATTCAGAGCTTTGAACAAACCAAACCAAAAAACACTCTCCTAAACCAAATTGGTTTTTACTTCAAAAATAAAGCAAAAAAATTCAGTTCAAGAAAACATTTGTATTTTTTTTTTTCTGCTTTCCTAGGCTCTTTTGGTTTCTTTCTTGGTAATTTACATGAGTAAAGGCTAATCTTCATCTTTATTACATCACCAAGCATATCACCTTTTTCCTTTCCTCCTCACACAAATGAATGCTGACATTTCTACTACTGCAGGGTCTCCTCCAAGGTCTCAGTTTTTGTGCTAAGAGTAATGACCACATTACTGTACATATCTTTTAAAAAACAACATATTTAAACAAAACACTGTGGGGGACCCTGTTGCTCCTAAAATTTAGCTGCCTTCTACCATAAACATACTGGAAATTTTATCTGATTTGGAAAAAATTCAGAGAATAAATTAAGAGTAAAAGGAAAAAAAAAAAAAAAAAAAAAAAAAAAAAAAAAAAAAAAAACACCCACCCTTAAGTGAGCAGAGAGAAGACCAAGAAATGAGTGGCAGCCAGTGATATGTATAAATCTGAGCTTTTATAGGAGCTCGGAGAAAATTCCACATGACTTCAACTTTTTCTTAGAATTATCTCATTAACTATGCAACTCTTGGATCAAACACATTTTCCATTTCTGCATGGCAGATGAATATTGTTACAGAATTTCCAGAGGCATTTGCTGGGCCTGGGGCCTGGCTGATGAAGGCATGCAAGAACAAAGTCACACTGATTTTAATGTAATATAGACTCCAGAGTGATTTATAGATCTAGGTCAAGATATTGGTCCCCTTGATAGGAATTGACACGAACTTGTATGCTTTGTCTGACTTCTGAGATGAGCTCTTGATATACACAAAATTCAAGGGATTGAATAATTTAGCACAGCTCTGGATCTAATTGAATCAATAATTTACTTCCCAGAAGGTAAAATCTGGTGCTTAATATGTGCCTATTGGTGAAGCTAAGCAGAGAAGAGACAATTTAATGTACTAGAGATCTTTGACTGGCGTTTGGACTACTATGACTCGCACTGTTTTGACACTAACCTGAGCTCCAAGTGTAACAGCAGGTCAGTGATGATTCCCATATTTGCATTTAAGAAACCACAAACAGATATTAATGATACAACTTGTGAATGCCTCTCTTAACACACAACCTGTTTTATTAGTCTGTTTTGTCCTTTTGGGGTAGGAAAAGTAATCTGCCACTCTTGTACCCAAAGTTTGACAGGCAAGAATACAAAAGGACTTCTTTTTAAAGAATATCCCTTCCTGTGAAGAATATGGAAATGACTGTGAGCTGCAGCCTTAACTCAGAAAAGACATCATGGGGTAGAGGGTCTTCTTCCATTATCCTGATCAAACTTTCTGCAGATCTTTATGCTCCTTTTGCTTTGCCTTTTATTTCTTTTCATATGATTCCTGTGTATTACTTGTCTACTGGATTTTCGTAGTGTTGGAACTAGATGATCTTTAAGGTCACTTCCAACCCAAACCATTCCATGATCTGTTATTTTACTCAAGGAGGGGGTCACAGAAAGGCTAGGTGGCTCTGTTTGGTCTTGCACCAGATAATAGAAGCTGAATATGGTATTTGATGTGACAGGTCCAATCGTAGAACTTACTTGGTGAGCTAATGTTCTGTAGTCACCTCTTAGATTGCTGTTTGAAGTGCTTGGTATGATTGTTAGTGGAAATTTATTTCATTGTCTTCAGGACCGTCTCCCATGGACATGGTTTAAGTGGTGACCTGACAGTGCTGGTTTAACAACAGGACTTGATGATCTTGAAAGTCTCTTCCAATCAGAATGATTCTGTGACATAAGCTGCATATTAGGTAGAGGAGGGCTGGGCTTGAGGGTGAAGGCAAAGCTGGTGAGAGCTGCATAGAGATGAAATGGTTCATGGAGATGTATCAGTTTCCATGCAGCTCCTATCAAACTGGTCTGTATTGTGAGGGTTTGAGAGAAAGGGAGGAAAGATCTGTTGGGTGGCTAGGAAGCTACCTAGATCTTTGCTATTTCATATCCTGTTTCCCTGGGCAGCAGGCAATGACAGATGCATAAGTAAGTATTTAATGAGGACTTTTGAAAGGTCTTTTAGTGCTAATTGAATTTCTCTGCATTCGTGTTCACTGCTGAGGGTGCCTGACAGTGTCCTAGGCTGAGCAGCTATTTGTGTGGATGAACCTGAGGAAAACAAGAAGGTTAATGTAAGAGGCTAAAGACCACATTGACAAAAGGCCCAATAACTAATCGCTAGGGTTTGATTTTGCTAAGTATTCTGATGGAATTCAAATAAGAAACCGCTGAGAGGGCTTTATTATAACTCCCTTAAACCAGGTCCACTCCTAAAGGAGTGGGGTGGTCACACAGGAGTTTGCAGAAGTTTAATCTGTGAGCAGCAGGTTTTATTTGGAGAAACTAGTAGAGCTGCTGCTAAGATCTAGAATTAGAAAATGCACAGCTGAAAGTGATGTGCTGGAGGAGAGCCAATGCAGCTTTTCCTAAGAAAGCCAAGACTTGTGAGTCTTGCAGAAATTGCTGACAGCAGCCTGAGGCCCATGAACCAGGGTGCTCTGGCTGAGGGGAGCACACGCGGCCTTCCAGAAAGCTTCCAATGAGGAAGGAAAACAGCTTTTGGTACAGAAGCTAAAAGGAATGGTGATCACATGGTTGAACAACAGTTAAAATGTAGCAAGCAATGGGATGGCCAGCAATAGATGGGTGGTTTTCAGAGTTTATCTAGGTGTTTACTAATGGGGACCACCAGGAATCTGTGATGGGATCAGTGCTGCTCACAGGGAGCAAGTGTGAGGGGCTGAAGCTTGCTGCTGCTTTGCTCAATTAGTCTGTGTGGACACGTGCTGATTGTGGAAAATTTGCAGAAGGATCTTATGATGCTGAATGACTCTGCAGCAAATTGCAATTGAAATGTAGGATTGGTGAAGGTAAAATAATGCACATAGCAGGGAAAAAAAAGGCTTAAAAATTTGGGCTTTATATTATCATTTAGCACTCAGGAAAGGGACCTTTAGGTAATTACAAGTACTCCTATGAAATGATTAATTGGGTGCTCACAGTGATGAAAAGGCAAGTAAAGGGCTCAGAGTGAGGGAGGGGAAAAAAAGAATAATGCAGTAAGTATGATGACACCATTGATATACCTCTGGTGCAACTAGAGCTTGAATATTTGTTCTTGTTCTGTCAATCCTACCTCAAAAAAAGATGTAATTAATCTAGAAAACATTGACAAAGGTAGAACAGCTTCAGTATCAGCAAAAGCCTAAAGAGTCTAGGGTGCTTACACTGGAGGGAAGAGGATGAATGAATGGAGTACTTGAATAGATTCATAAAATCACAGAAGGTGTAGACAGGCAAGTGTTTACTTGCTGTTCCTCACAATATGATACTCAATTGAATTATCAGGCAGAATTTTTAAAACAGACAGAAGGAAGTACTTTACACTACCCATAATTAAATTGTGGAGCTCATTATATAGGCTGCTGTGGAGACAAGAGTATAAATGGGTTCAGAGAAGGACCAACACATTCCTAGGGTAAAGAGCCATTACAGGCTATTAAGCACAGAGGTCTGGAAGCAACCTCCAGCTCAGGAAGTCCTTAAACTACTGATTACTGGAAGCTGGGACTGGAGAATGTCAGGGGAAGGATCACCCAATTTGTGCCAGTGCTTCATGAAACACCTGCTACTGGCTGTTATCAGAAATGAGATACTGGACTAGACAGATTATTTGATTTGACCGAAGTTGGCTCCTTTTATATTGAATGCAAAAAAATTTGGAATCCTGATGTTGAACTGAAGTAGTCGTTGCTCTATGGTCAGCTTGAAAGGAGAACATTACATGCTTGGAAGGCAAGCTGGGAACAGCAGGTTGTAGGAGCACTGTGCAGTCAGCGGGGATGTGTGGGGAAAACTTAACTAATGTCAGAGTTTAGCCAGTACATTTTGTTCATGACTTTCATAAGCACCAAATTAGAGGAATGAAAACCACCTCCAAACAAACTTGGGTGCATATAAATTGTTTATGAAGTGTGCAGGTACTGTCTGGCCTTCTACAGGGATTTTCAAGTTGTGGCTGGCAAAGCTGAGAGCTGGTAGTCATGAGGTTTATCTACACTGAATATGGAAAAAGCAGAACTATTTTAATGTAAACATTGTTATATAAATGACTGCCCTTTTGTCAGTAAGTACCTAGATTAACTTTGAGAGAAGACTCCCAAAAACCTCTCTCTCGGCAGGTGTCTTAGCTGTAGGATCTGTGGAAGCCATTCTCTGTCTTTTTATGATCTCCTAACCTTGCACCTGAGAGACTACCCCTGTGGTAACTCTATGCCCTCATGAAAAGCAGAGTAATAATTCCAGCCTGGAAAGGCAGCAGCTTCAACACCAGTGAGTAGTAAAATGACAATCAAATCTCCTAATCCTGTATGACACCAACATACTCTTTCTTTTCCAGATAGGTTTTTCTATCATTTAAATGAACTGCATACTACTCATTCTTTTGTGGTCTTTGAGGATTGAGGCATAACTACTCAGTCTCAACAACTCATTGGAGGATTTTTATATGCCTTAGGTGGAAGGAAAAGGCTTAGTAAAGCCAAAGCCTGGTATATAAACCCAAATCCTCTCTAATCAAATATATATCCTTTGATCTAATAAGTAGGTTGAGTCTCTCCTGACTTTTCAGCAAAATTAAAGTGTAATGCTTTCTTATTTTAAAAAAAAATCAGTTATTATACTTGAATAGCTTGAATGTCTGATTGCTTTTGGTTTCCAAGACTGTCAACTGCTGTTAGTTTTCTTAATGGTACCAAGAATGGAATTAGTATCAGATATTTTTGTCTGTTGTATATTTAATGACATACACATGTATATGCACCCATGCTTGCTCACAGTGGTGATGTGTTAGGTAGGTTGATAATAACATCTACTACAAATTACTTATTACTGGATATGAAAAAGTAATTATAAAAGTACAGCTCATTACATATGGTGCAGCATTTCCTTGCTGTTGGCTGCTACTTCAGCAAGCTGGCTGGTGCCCCATTTTAACAAAGTTGTGGACTTCAGAGTCTGAAGAACGGAATACATCATGAAAGCACAGATTCACTTTTTCTGGTTGTGCCTTATCAGGGAAATAGTGATTACTTTTGCTTCTATGGGAAAGGCTGCCTGTTGACCCTGTGTTTTCATTCATGCACTCAGCAGAGTGGAGATGAAATTGCTGGGAAACATAACTAAAAGCCACTCGTGTTACCTTGCTATTGGAAAAGTGCCAGGTGGTGTAATCTACTAGTTAAAGTACTAGGAGATATGATCACCTGGATACTCAGCATCTGTTCCATTATCATATTCTGCTACCTTCCCTTCCCCTCATTTTCCCCCCTCTCATCTCCTTACATTTACTAGAAAGCCATGTGTTTGCTCTTTAACCTGACCTCTTTTTTTTTTAGAGGGAAAGGTTTCTACAGCTCATACAGTGTGTTTTGACACTGTCTCTTTGTTCTGAGACAAAGTTCTCATAAGAAGCTGTGTAAAAGTAAGCATTTTTAGCTTGTCCCTGGGCCTAAGGGTCATATCTGGCTGGTTCATGCAAATTTGCAATTCCTGAGATAATTTTAATGCTTTTGTGTTAAAACAAACCTGGAAAAAAAAGGGGCATTATTTTCATGGTTGTGCTTTGTATGCTTTCCAGACAAAGCCATAAATCCAGCTTGGCATGTAGAGGAAAGGCAGGCTGTTGGCACAAAACTCTGCCAAGTCTGCCCCAAAAGGCTCATCAGCCTCAGCTTGCTTTTAAAGGAACGTGTGCCAAGTCTCGCGTTCTGCTGCAGGAGGTTTGCACATCTCTAATTCTCACTTGAAATAGTATCTGAGGCTTGATGCTGAGGTGTCTGTAGCTGCTTATTAGGCATATTTACCTTTTAAATATCTACTCAATTTACCTTCCAGTTGGAAGCCATTTCCTCAGACTGGTCAGGTAAATTTACTTCTAGGAGTATTCATTGCAGACTTGGCTGTAGTAAATTTGTGTAGTGGATGCAGGCAACTTTACAGCATGTATTGCTTGACAAGTAATAGTCTGTAAGCCATGTTGACTGTAAATGTTGGCATTTTTCATCAAATAATTAATTACTAATGCTTTGTTAATCAGGCACCTTTGCTTAAGCGCTGCTTTGCACAAAGTGGATGCTACCTTTTTCTTTTTTGGGGGCAGGACTAACTAGGCTTGATTTTTCACTGTCAGTGATGCAAGGTGGAAAATGTGATACTTCCTCATTCCCACCAAAACAAATTACCATGTTATAAACTGAATAGACACAAGAAGGTACTAGTGTTTAGGAAGCACTAATAACTACAGCAATACCCACAACAGCATGCAAGGAGACTGACAAATAGTTTCCTGTGGTATATATATATATTTTAAGATTTTAATCCAGTCGTTGAGAAGATGTATAGTTTGTGTTGTACTGACATATATGGTGTAACATCTTGCTAAATTGTTCTTTTCTGATACATTGCGATGTAGTGAAAATATTTTCCTTGGGGCTCCTTCCCTCTAACGAATTTTTGCCAAATGCAAAATATTTAAAAAAAAAAAAAATGTCTTGCCTACATTAATTGAGAAGGGGTCGTTGGATGATCAGAGACTGAGATTGATGATCTGAGTTTTCATTCTATCTGCAGAAAAAGGGAACTTAAGAAATTCTGATTCAACCCACTCAATTTTTTCCAGACATGCACAGTGAGCAGCAAGGCTTCCAAGCTCCTTTTCTGTGGATATGTATTACACTGTATATTTTCAGGACAATGAAAAGATTTACTTAGATTATGGCTGACCTGGATTGTCATCACTGGCTCTATTGATCTTTATTGCCTTGGGACAGTGTTAAGATTAGGAGATACTATAAATAGCTGTTGCACTGTGGGAGTGATATCACAAAAATGCACTGTACATAAACTGTAATTTCACTTTATAGGATCTGAGTGTATGTGGCTTACAAAAGGAGATATCTCCTTGAGACGTTTTTGTCCTCTTCTGAATCATTGCAGCTGAAGCTGTGAGATTATTTTGGCTACTACCATCAGGTGCTAAAGCATATTGTGCAATAATGTTATGAAGTTTCATAAAGCCTAATGTCCAAGTGCAGCTGAGCTTTGTTTCAGCAGTGTGCTGTGCTTCCACTTGATGGGTCACTATTAGAGGCTGATCTGGCGGGGCTGGGTGCCTCTAGTGAAACAGGCAGTAGATATACCCCTCAGCACTTGTGGAGCTCCAGGAGAATTTCTGGTCACTGACTGTGACTCTTAAAGGAGGCCATATCTATGCCTCAAGAGCTGTAAGAATGACTTTGAACCAAAAAAAAAAAGGAAATTGAAATATAAGTAGAAAGAAGCTGTAATACCTTGAAGGATGCTGATAATGATCAAAGAAGGTAGTAGTGTATGGCTTCCCTTCCGAAGTGTTGTCCCTGTGTCTTGCTTTACATAGTCAGATGCTCAATGGATGAATTTTCCCAGCCTGTAAACTACGTAAAAGCAACAGGTGCTGTGCTCTTTGTATAAATTCATATTTCAGTCCTCCAGTAAAGGCTGCTTGGAGTTATGCATAAATTGATTTAATAGATTCAACTAGCGTGTAAGGAATAAGGTGTAACAAATGAGCACTCCACTGAAACTGGTGAACAGAACCGTATGTAGTCCACTGGATTTGATATTTCAGCTTAGTGCCAGATGAATAACTGATCTTCATTAAACAGTAATTTTCAGTGATCAGATTACTTTATTCTTTTTCCTAAACTGCTTTAGCAGGAGATGGCATTCAAGCACCATTTCACCCAAGCTGAAATTAGATGCTGTACTGCCTCTTCTGATTTCTGGAGAAGGGTGGGATGGCTAATTATACTGGATAATTATATTGGATATACACTCCATTTATTTGTTTTGTTTTGTTTTCTTTTGTTTTTCTTTTCAATTTGCAGGAAAGCAATCTCCAGGTCAGGCCTCCAGCACTTGGCTCCTGTGCATACCCTCAACATTGCAGTCTCCAATGGACCTGTGAAGGAACCAAGGGCAGCCTTAGAGTGGACTGTAGGTGTTTGGTTTTTTGTTAGTTAATTTGAGCAGTATCTCTGCCTAGTGCTCTTTCCATCCTTAAATCAACATACAACATTGCATTGCTATGGGAATTAGTGCTGATCATTAGGAACAGGCTTCTTGCATTAAATGAAGCACGAGACAGATACATGAAAACTCATGGAGACTTGAGCAGCACGGAACAGAGCTGTTCAGATTTTCCAGCTTGGGAACTGCCTATCTACATTTGCTCACTGCCTTTTTAACAAGATCTGCCATCTAAAGGTGATCTGATTTTAGCACAACAGAGTTTTGTACCTGAGTTTGGTGGGCCAAAATTTAAGGCTGGAGAGAGACACATGTTTAGTTGGCTGGGCCTATAGAGTAGGTAGGAGAAATTTTTGGTCATGATGCCTTGTAGGTATGGCCAGACTTCTTCTGGGCACAAGCTGGCTTATAGATACAGGGGACATACATTTCTATCCCTCACTGAGCTTCTCTTATGCTTCTGGGCTGGTCCAGAAGGGGACAGTTTAGGACTGTCTAGAAGAGAATATTTCCGTTGGAATGGACCTGCAACGATTGTCTAGTACAACTTTGTGACCACTTCAGGGCTGACCAGAAATTAAAATGTTTTAAGGGCATTGTCAAAACGCCTCTTGAACACTGACAAACTTGGGGCATTGACTACCTGTCTAGGAAGCCTGCTCCAGTGTTTGACCAGCCTCTCTGTATAGAAATGTTTCCTAATGTCAAGTCTGAGCCTCCCATGACACAGCTTCAAACCATTCCCATGCACCTTCCATGTGGTTATGCACTGGTACATGCTAACAAGATGAGTCTTAAGCCAGCAGGTTATACAAATGTCCCATTTAAAGCAAAACATACAGTAGATCTTACACTTGGCTGTCAGTAAAAAACTCATTGCGTTATCAAAGCACCAATCACCAGGCTTTTTGGTGAAGGTAACTTATGTTTTGATGAATATGGTTTATAAATTATCTCTGTTCTCTACACCAAGACTGAATGGCTTTCTAGGTGGCATGCTTTGCTTAAACTCCAGCTGTTGCACTTAAACTTTAAGGGGGTGAAATTTTATAGGCTTTGCTGCAGGAAGCTGGCTTCGAGTCACTACAGCATTCTGCAGTACTGTTCTTCAACATGGTGTGTTAAAATGAGTTTGAAAGCTTACATAGAATCCTACTGGAAGACTTTTGGAGAATACCTTGGTCTTTTGCATCAGGATACACAGGTCCTGGTGCAGCAAGGTATTAAAACACATGCGTGCTTTCAGTCATCAATGCTGATTAGTGGAAATCTGAAGGATCAGCCACATATGTAAAGGGTTAGGGGTAGGCTAAATTAAACACTGTTCAATATTTTACTTAAACAACAGCAACAAAATCTGGAACAAACAAAAAAACAAACAAACAAAACCCAAACCAAACCAAAACCAACCAAACAAAACAACAACAACAACAAAAACTACTTAAGGCCCAAGCTCAACAACCACAACTTACCCTTCTTAGAAGTTGTCTGCTACTTATTTTACTAGGTGGTTCCTCATGTGATTCCAATACCTAAACACTGCAGGACTTGATAGAAGTTGGTGAATATTGTTTAAATATTGTGGATTTTAATTGTCTGTGCATCTGTGGGGCTATTTTTGCACTTCCTGGCTTGTGGTTTAGATTTTTGATCAGTTCAGTTTCTCAGCTGGTCCAGCCCCTCAGATGGATGTTGCTGCTTTACTTTGCACTATGATCAGAGAAGGGAGGCAGCCTCGTGGTGTGTGAGGAAAGGGGCAGCATAGGGTGTGGCAGGTGTCTGTGGCTGGGAGGAGCCTGAACTGGCTAGCTGAAGTAACTGGTGCATTTTGGGGAGAAAGGCATTTCTCAAGTCTAAGGCACAGTAAAGGAGATAACAGGGAGGTGGTTTGGAGACCTGAAGAAGCTGAAATGGACCAAAGTTTATAATGGGTGTGAATGTCAAAGAAAGTTTTAAATACTGATGTTTAAGTCCATAAGTGTATTTGGTAGAGTGAAAAGATATTTGGATTAAGGTGTGTTGGAGCCAGACAGAAAGTCTTTGTGTTTAATCACTGGAAGGCAACATTAATTGGTGCATGTTACATCCTCATCTATATAATTCTGATTTTCAGTATTTTTGAGGATGATTCTTCAAGGACCACATGAGGGGAGATCTTTCCAAAGTCTAAGTGACACGAACGTAAGTTGTCACATTGCAGTAGAAAATGTTTCCTCCTTGTCTTTACAGTAATAACTGGAAAGAATTCCCTGGCAATAGTCTCCACTTTTGATAACTCCTTGCAAGTGATTTGCCATTATCAGATATTCTTGTGATCAGGACACTGATACAGAGAGTGAGATTTCCATTCTCTGCTCTCCACTTAGGTCGTGAGTGAGCTCAGATGAATTGCTTTGCCTCTTGGTACATCAGCTGTCATTAGGTGATAATTCTGATGTCTCCTAAGAAATTTTACATGTGAAACAGTATTTCTTTACTATTGTTGTTGCTACTATCTATCATCCCTGAGGTTTCTTTTCTGTAACATACTTACAAGTGCTCAGTTTCATCACATTTTCTAGGCCTAATTCAAGTTAACTTGTAGCTTAGTCTAATTTAATGCCATATTTTCACAGCAGGGTCATACAGAACATTTTCTCTGGAGTAAGGTGATGCTGTAGCCAGAGGGAAATGCAGAATATGCCTTACCAAAAGGAACCATCTTAAACACTTATCCCTGTGATATTTATGTATAGCCCTTTCTCCTACCCTCCCCTATTTTAGGTGTCATTTCCACATGCTAAATGATAAGGTAAATAATTCTAGCCCAGATTCTCAAGTAAATATGGACTGAACCACTCATACAGTGCCTCCGTACTACTGGGGATCTAGGTCTTTGTATATTTTTGTACTGCCATTTACTCCCAAAGAAAATAGCTATAAACTTTTGTGCAAAGTCATCCTGTAATTTCCTTGTAAGTACTGCCTTCTAGCTCTTACTTTATTTGGCACCTACAAAAAGTTTTTGACAGCCACTAGGATATTAGTGTGTTGAGCTTCCTGCTGGGCAAAAATGTCAGATTTGTTTGTCCAAAATACATTTGTCTTTTGATGCCCATTTCTTGTGTTCTCCTTAGCCAGCATTTATGGCCCATGACCACAAGACTGAGATCTGTATTTATGTCCAATACAAGGCATTTGAAGATATACAACTTCTGTTTTTGGAGGTCAAAGATAAAACTTGAAACTGATCTGTGCTTTGGTTTTTATGAATGCACAGAGTTGACTGGTTGCAAGTCGAATTTTTTTTTTCAGAGTAAAAATAATACATCCTTATACCATAAATTACATATATTAAGGACAAAAAAGTCTTACAGATCTTAACAAGAGTGGAAAACTATACTTTTGAATAGAAGCCAAAGACTGGCATTGGGTAATATGTGAAAGCAGGGTCAGGCTAGCCAGAAGGATTGTAGAAGGCACTACCCAACTGCACACAGATGGGGTATGGAAAGCCAGGCCTCTGGAGTTGAATCTAACAGGAACATGAAGGGCAACAAAAAATTATTTCTGTAGACACATCAGCAGCAGCAGGGACATGAGGAAAAACATTTGGCCATTGCTGAATGGGGCAGGGGACATTATGACAAAAGACATGGACAAAACAGTATGCTCAAAGCTTTTTTTACCTCCATTTTTACCTGTACAATTTGTCTTCAGGAATTCCAGGCCCCTGATGCCAGTGGTTGAAGCAAGGAAGACTTACCTTTGCAGGTGATGATCAGTTTAGGGAACGCTTAGACAGAACATATGGAAGTCCACAGGACCTGAGGAGAAGCATGAAAAAAGTGCTGAGGGAGCTGGCCAATATAATTGCAAGAGATTGTCTTTGGAAGATCATGATGATCAGAGCAGGATTCCTGAGGACTACAACCAAGCAAATGTCAATCTTGCCTTCAAGAAAGACAAGAATGAGGATCCAGGGAACTCTAGACTGATCAGCCTCACCTTGATTCCTGAGAAGGTGATGGAGCAAATCCTTCTGGAAACCATTTCCAAACAATATTAAGGATAAGAAAGTGATTGAGAGTAGTCAGCATGGATTTATGGAGGAGAAATCATGCTTGACCAACCTGACTGCCTTCTATTATTAAATGACTGGCTTGGCAGATGAGGGAAGAGCAATGGCTGTTAAGTTGACTTTTCAAAGCTTCTCATAACATCCTTATAAACAAACTGATGGAATACGGGCTAGGTAAATAGGCAGTGAATGACCTATATCACTAAGGTACTTATAATCAGTGAATGTGACTTTGCAATGAGTCTGGTGCATTATATTCTGCATCTTTTTATGCATTAGTCAGTAGCACTTTGCACTTACTTTCATGGACAGTGCTTGTAAGTGCATAGTGATACACTACTCTATAGATGATTAACATGCATGTTATACACTAGTATCTGTCCTCTGTATGCTGGTGTTCTACATATGATTAAATATTTGCCTCATTAATCTAGATAAATGTATTTCTTTTCTATGTGAATAGTTTGGCTCCTGTATCATCGGTTCCTAAAAGCTATAGTAATTTTTATACCACAGAATATTTCCCTTCCGTTAGAGTGTCTGCAAGATTAAATTTTGCAGTTGGGAACTGAGTATTCATCTGAAGAGATGTACATTATCAGATGCTCGCATGAAGAAGGAGAACCCTGAAGTATGAATATCCCATTAGTCACATAAAAACATGTAGAGGTACTGGGAGATTTAGTTCTACTTAAATAAGTAGTGAATGGGTGTAAACTCCATGCATACTTAAGAATTACTGATATTTTTTGTGTAGATGACACCTGAAGCAATGTGTTCAGCATCAGTAGTCCTACTTTGCTGTTTCTTTTTTATCAAGGTTTAAGAACTAATGTTCTTTCCAGAAGGAAAAAAGAGGTCTTTCGTATTCGTATTTTCGTCCCTGTTCTTTTTTTTCAGCAGTATAGAGGATGCAGTGATATTACAGAAAGTGCCCTTCTTGAAAATAGGTGATTTTTTTTTTTTTCCCCATTGCTGCCAAAAGGACTGAAGTTAAGCTATTGTCAACCAAAATAATGGTTCATGAGAACATAGGGAATCATCATCTCAGTTGATAGCATCTGGGCATAGCTTGTCCATGAAGACAAATATTGGTATTCTGCTTCTGCATACAGATGATCTTTCAGATGATGGTAACAAGAATGTCAAAAGCTCAGCAGAGAATACTGAAGTGGGCAACTGATGCAGGGATTATGGGAAATATGATGTGGGAAAGGAGAATGACAGAAAAATATAGAATATTTGGTGATCCTAGATGTAAAATATGAACACCCAAAAATATGTCTGAAAGTTTGAGCCTGCACAGCTTCAGGTTTTGGTTTTTTTGTTTTTTGTTTTTTTTTTTTTTTAAAGTAGTTTGGTAACATATCCCTGTGATGTTTTGTTTTATGTTCACATATTAAATTTGTAATAATTAAAGAAAAGGTGAACTACATTAATGAACTATATTCCCAAATTAAAATGTACTAAGGTGAAGTTAAAATTTGGGATATATATAAAAATAAAAAAATAATTGGGACATTGCTATTGTTCCCAACATCAGCATTACAACCTCTGTAATTTCAGAGTTAAGGGTAAAATACAAACTAAACATGAAAGACACTTGAGAAAAAGACATCCAAACAAAGTTGTTTCTGCTTGGTAGTGACCTCATAAAGAAAGGAAATAAAGCTGCTAATTTTTGCTTATAAATATGTTTAAATTAATGTAAGTTGAGCACTAATTTCACACTAATCATAAATTTATCACCCAAAAGTATGTTTGTAAAGAAGATTAATCTCACTGGAATGTTAACAAAGAGGAAAAAAGTCTTACTGGCTTATTTCAGAAATCAGTCTTACATAATTTTTTTCAGGATGCTATTCATTTCAGGAGTGAGGGAGAGCTCCATTCCTCCTGTTACAATTGAAGCTAGAACTCCTTCAGAAAGTTGGGCTGACTGGTGCGTTTGTTTTGGTGAATATATACAGCTGCTTAACATGGCAAATTAAATTACTCAGGTTTATCTGCATTGCTTCTGAAACTATGCTGACTGCAGCATGAAGTAGGTATGAATACCTATTATGAATAGTGAGCTATGGAGATATTAAGGACTTTTGAAAAATGGTAACACTTGCTCTGTCATTTAACCTTGTTGCAACATTTAAAAGAAGAAACCTAGTTGAATTAGTGAAATGTGCACAGCAAGTTATAATGACAGACATGTAATTACATTGTTCCCAAATTCCTAGTCCTTGAATTCCTATTTCTCTTTTGCTTCAGGGGGATTCGGTGTGGCTTTTGTTTCATATACACGGAATGTTTGCTATACTTGAAATTATTTTAGTTTGCTATTAAAGTGTTAAGGGATTACGAGCAACCAAATGGGAGGTCTCCATCTGGGAGAGCACATTGAGTTCATGTGTCCCCTGTGAGACAGCCTGCATCTGCCAGGAAAGCACTGCTGCCTCCATGTCAGTGAGCGGGCGCACTTTCTCCTCACAGGACGCTGAGTTCGCACACTTGCAAGGGCCAGGAAGCCAGGCAAGGAAACAGAGCTCCCAGTTCTCTTTTTAACTGCAGAATATTAGGTCACAGTCATTGCTGTTTTATCCACAATAATGGACAGTACCTCTTTTGTACAAAGCAAAGGATGTCAACCTAAAAGCATGATTTGACAGATGAGCTAAACTGCTCTAACACTGATCTGGTACCAAAAACATCAGTCCCACTGAACCCACCACTCATTGTGTCAGATACAGCAGTTAAGTGGTCACAGGGTGAGTAATTTTCTCTGGCTGATTTGGTAGATAAAGGTTATCTAATTGGTGTTTCTACGTTTGGTGTGTTGTTTTGTGTTTGTTTGGAGGTTTGGTTTGGTTTTCTCCCATCAGTTGAAATGATTCATGTTTAGCCTCATAGCCATTAGACCCAGCATGAGGAAAATGGCAAGAGCATGAGACTGGTGTCTAAGGGGTCAGGGACAGGAAGAGGACAACAGCCTCTTCAGTAGTATGAAAATGATATTGAACATGAAAGTCTTGTGGAAAAATACCAGTGTCAAAATATACAAGTGATGATGTTGCCTTTAGAGTGCTCTGGTTTTCTGTTAAATAAAAGCTCACAGTAGAGGTGATCCAAGTGACCTCTGTCAGCTTATGTGTTGGTAGATGTAGTATCTTTTTGCTCAAAACGCTGTGAAATACTGCCTTTAAATTTTGGAGTAGAAAATAATTATTTTCTGAAGTCAAAATTCTTCATAGAAATGAATCGATTTTTGTCAAAATTTCCTATTAGAATTGAGTGAAAAGTTTGGTTTGGATAAAGTAAAAGACTTTTCCTTTTACTCTATCAACTTGATTTTCATAAGATGCAACAGAATATCTCATCATATAAATGACAGTGCCCTGTAAAATTTTAAACAGTGAAGTTCAAATAATTCTCTTTGATTTTCTTGAGACAAAGTAACTGACAAGCAAATCTGTCTGCGGAAGGGTATTTCATCTTGGGAAGTCTCAGCTCTTTGCTCTGATTCAGGACAAAAAATGATTTTTTTTTTTTTCAACCATTAGTTTGCTGGCATTGAGATTGTGACTTTTCACAATGAATGCTGTGAAAATGTTTGTGGCAGTGGGTATCTGGAGGTGTGTCACATATCAGATCAGGTTATTTACATTTTTATTATCTAATCTTGTCAGAACTTTATCATAGCATGAGCTACAAAGGTTATCCTTGTAGACTACTTACTGGTTTTATTTACACTGTCATGTAAAGTCAGACATCTGAATCTATGATACAGTCTGGAGAAAGAGAGAACAAACTCAGTCAGTCTAAACTAGCTTATAGAAATAGGATGCTTTATATTTAGAAATCCTACATGGCAAGTTATGTGGACATGGTGTGAATGAAAGTGTTTAATCTGTTTTCTTTAGTGTCATTTTGATTCCTCATGTCCCAGGAGCTGTGTGCTTTTGTACTTATTTTTCATAGACGACCTTTCCTAAACAACTTTTGTAATCTACAGAATTTAGCTCTGGGTTATAATGTTGAATTTGCACTGTTTTGTCAGCAGAAAATGTGCTCAGGTCATACACTCTTTGATAAGCTCATATCCTCCTGCTTTGGTCCTTTTGTCTGGCTCCTCATAAATTAGCCAGGAAACTAATGTGTTGGGCAATACTGTGGGCATAGTATTTTTATTAGTATAATGTGACTAGACTTCCATGAAATACTGTAAAACTGGTATATAGCTCTTGGCAGAGAAAATGGCTTTGATATAAGGATAAACTTCAGGGGAATTTACAGTCTGAATAATTTACCACCTGAGTAAGGCTTGAATAACTTCTTGAGTTAGTTCAAGTCTTTCTTTAAAAGCTATTTTACATTACAAAAGTGCTGAAAAGCCTTACTTAAACTGTTGTACACTGAACTGTACAGTTTAGGAAAATCTCTGTCCCAGGGAGTCTAAAGTTCAAGTGGACAGGCATATAAACAGATGAGGAGATATGGAAGTGTAGAATAGTGTGCTTAGTAAAATACTATGGACTTCTGGAGGGCAGGCTTTGGCCTGTTCAGGACACTGGTTGAGAGTGTCTCTTGGGAGACAGTCCTGAAGGGCAAAGGGGTCCAGTAAGGCTGGACATTCTTGAGGAAGGAAGTCTTAGAGGCGCAGGAGCAGAGTGTCCTCCTGTGTTATAGGATGAGCTGGCAAGGAAGATGACCAGCCTGTCTGAGCAAGGAGCTGTTGTTGGGAATCGGGGGGGAAAAAAAAGACAGTTTATCACATTTCCAAGAAGGGGAAGCAGCTCAAGAAGGGTACAGTGTCTAGCTAGGTCATGCAGAGAGAACATCAGAAAGGCAAAAATGCAGCTTGAACTCAACCTGGCCACCATCATAAGAGGTAATAAAAAAAGTTTTTACAAATACATTAATAGCAAAAACAGAGCCAAGGAGTATCTCCACAGTTTATTTAATAGGGAGGGGAAGAACATTGCCACCAAGGATGAGGAAAAGGCTGAGGTACTTAATGCTTTCTTTGCCTCAGTCTTCAACAGTCAGACCAGTTATCCTCAGGGTATTCAGCCCCCTGAGTTGGAAGATGGGGATGGACAGCAATATAAACCCACCAAAATCCAGGAGGAAGCAGTTAACCTGCTATGCCACCTGGACCCTCACAAGTCTACGGGACCAGATGGGATCCACCCAAGAGTGCTGAAGGAGCTGGTGGAAGAGCTTGCCAAGCCACTCTCCATCGTTTATCAGCAGTCCAGGTTAACAGGGGATGGTCTGGACAACTGGAGGGTTGCCATTGTGACACTCACCTACAAGAAAGGCACAGATCTGGGGAGCTACAGGCCTGTCAGTATGACCTCATATCTGGGGGAAGATTATGGAAGACTATGCATCTTGAGTGCACTCACATGGCACGTGCAGGACAGCCAGGGGATCAGGCCCAGCTAACATGGGTTCATAAAAGGCAGGTCCTGCTTGACCAACCTGATCTCCTTCTATGATTAGGTAACCTACCTAGTGGATGAGGGAAAGGCCATGGATGTTGTCTGCCTGGACTTTAGTAAGGCCTTTAATAGTATCCCATAGCATTCTGCTTGAGAAGATGGTGGCTCGTGGCAGAGACAAGTGGACTCTTTGTTGAGTTAAAAACTGGCTGGATGGCTGAGCCCAGAGAGTTGTGGTGAACCGAGTTCCGATTGGCATCTGGTCACAATCTGTGTTCACCAAACCTCAGTTTTTGGAGCTAGTTTCGTTTAATATCTTTATCAACAACCTGGATGAGGGGCTTGAGTAAACCCTCAGTAGATTTGGAGGTGACACAAAACTGAGTGGCAGTGTTGATCTGCTCAAAGGGAGGAAGGCTCTGCAGAGGGATCTGGACAGGTGGGATTGGTGGGTTGAGGCTGATTGCATGAGGTTTAACAAGGCCAGGTGCTGAGTCCTGCACTTGGATCACAACAACCCCAGGCAATCCTACAGGCTTGGGGAGGAGTGGCTGGAAAGTTGCCAGGCAGAACAGGATCTGGGGATGCTGGTGGACAGCCAGCTGAGCATGAGCCAGCAGTGTGCCCAGGTGGCCAAGAAGGCCAATGCTGGACTGTATCAGAAATAGTGTGGCCAACAGGAGTAGGGAAGTGATTGTGCCCCTGTACACGGCACTGGTGATGCCACAGTTTGAGTACTGTGTTCAGCTTTGGGCACCTCAGTATAACAAGGACACTGAGGTGCTGGAGCGGGTCCAGAGAAGGGCAACAAAGCTGATGAAGGGTCTGGGATCATGTCTTATGAGGCATGGCTGAGGGAACTGGGATTGTTTAGTCTGGAGGAGGCTGAGGGGAGGCCTTATTGCTCTCTACAGCTACTTGAAAGGAGGTTGAAGTGAAGTGGGTATTGGCTTCTTCTCCCAAGTCACTAGCGATAGGATGAGAGGAAATGGGGTTAATTTGTGCCAGGGGAGGTTTAGATTGGATAGGAGAAAGAATTTATTTACTGAAGGAGTGGTGAGGCATTGGAACGGGCTGCCCAGGGAGGTGTTGAAGTCACCATCCTGGAGGTGTTAAAAAAATGGGTAGATGTTTTACTTAGGGACATGATGGAGTAGTCATGGTAGTACGGGGTTGATGGTTGGACTTGATGATCTTAGATGTCTTTCCCAAACTTAATGATTCTATGATTCGACAAGTGAAGTTTAATTGGGATGTGATGGCAGTAGGCTGGAATCCAAGTCTTACTCTCATCCAACTCCTTGTGCTGTGTGTGAGATAATTCCAAGTCTGACATCCATGGGAACACTTCTGATGAAGTTAGACCTGTGGAACAGTGTTCTTGTCCTCTTGGTTTATTTAAATTGAGCACTATAGCTGTGATAAGCCCCACATGCAGACTTGCATAGGTCTTGGCTATTGTGGATACACTCATACTCCAGAAGGCAAAGAATTTTACAACTTCTGTTTCTCTGTGCTGCCTAAGAAATCCACACAGCAAGAGAAGCTTTCTTATTTCATCACTTTGAAACTGTCAGTGGTACTTGAAATAAATTATTTTAACCAAGATGACTATTTCAGAGCATCCTGCTGTCGGACGCCATCTGTTTGGTAAACGTCATCATTTGTGACTTCTGCAGTGTGGGAACCAAATGTCAGAGACTGTCAAAGCTTTTTCCATCATGCTCCAATTATGGCTGAACCAAAATCCTGTTTATTCACTTTGTTCAAGTTTTTAGGCCTTATTGTTGAGCAAGGATTACAGTCAAGTGAAAACTGTAGTCTTTCTACAACCAGTTTTCCTCAGAGCAAGGATTTTTATAGAAATAAAATACAGATTTGGTCAAATGAGGCTGTCAAAGAAAAATCAGATGTTTCCCTGTTAATCATTATTAACTGTCCATGTGCTAGGTAATTTTTTTTTTTTTTGAGTGTGTTCTCAATTGAAGGTATCATTCTTTCAGGTATAAAACAGAAGTCTGGTCTCTCCTGGCCACTTAATGTTTTGTTGATGTTTTCATAAACATACAGTGTTGATTCTGCCATTTTGAAGAAAAGTTCTTTCCTTATTTAAACTATTCTTTCATCCTAAAGCTGTAGCCAGTATGTTATTTTGCATTTCTGGGCCCAGTTCTCAAATTTTTGGCCTTCTTTAATTGAAAGTTCTGTAGTCATGCTTTTGTTTTATCTTTCTTGATTTTTTTCTCTTTAAAATCCAGTGTACATCTTGTGCTTATGAAGTCTAGTGTCTCAGTTAAACTAGGCAACATATGGGAAGAACATGGACAAAGTTTCACTGAAGTGTACACAAAAATACTTTGGTTCTGAGTAGTGACACATTATTCATTGTATCATCACCGTCCTTTAAGCAGGGGTGGTCAGCCAGGGTTATACTGTTATGGCTTGGTGTTGTAGAGAAACGAAGCAGCACATGATTGTGTGGTGATTTGTTTTGTTTTGTTTTGTTTTGTTTTGTTTTTTTTCTCCCTAGATTTATGGGTAAAATTAGATTTTTTTTTTTTTTTTTTTTTCCCTGTATAGTCATGTGGCTGAATTTCACAAACCAGATTAACAACTGTCTTTTCTCAGGAAAATGCTGTGAATGGAGAGCATCTGTGGCTGGAAACAAATGTTTCTGGGGACCTCTGTTACCTGGGGGAGGAAAGCTGCCAAGTCAAATTCTCAGTGAGTTATTTTCAGATCTCCTTCTTTCTTTCTGAGGTAACAAGCCTGACTTCAGACTGATACAGCTTGAATTTTTTGCTGTTTTTGATGCTTGTGTTTTAGAAAAATGCAAAAGGGACAGAAGGCTGCTGGTTAAAGACTTCATTGCTTGGGAAAAAAGCCCCAAGCCATTTTGAGTGACTCGGGTTTTTTACACAGTGAGAATGCATATAATGAGTAAGTTTATTAATGTGGTAAGGGAAAAAAGTAGGTTAGAATATTAAGACATTTCAGAAACATTCAAAGAAAGTGGCCTATTTTATTTATATACACAAATATGACTTGCTGGAGTCTTTGATGGTAGGGTCTGATCAGATTTTGGTGATTTTAATCACTGCAAGGATTTGAAGTGAACTTTCCGAACTCTTGAATGCACTCACTAGAAATGAGTGCACTCATATTCAAGTCCTTGCCTTCTCTTATTTGAGAATATTCAAGGTTTGCCCTCTATTGAAGCTTTTCTGCTCTTTATGAAAAAGTTTCATTGAGCTGATCTTTAAGCTATGTATCTCTTCTTTGAGTCACTGTTATACTTCCAGTCTGTTTTAGTAACTCTTCACCTAGTATCTCAGTTAAACTGCTTCAGCAGAAGTGAGCAAAACCCAAACCAAACCAACCTCTTATCTTGGTATTTAGGAAACCTGGCGAGAGACTGGAGATCCTGTGTTCAAACCCTTCCTTTGAATTAATGTTCAAGGGAGCATGCTTGGACTGCAAAGTGTAAGGGCAGTCGCTCTTCTCTGGGGTGTTAGTGAATACTGCTTGTGACTCTTTGTGATATTTTCTTGCTTCTATTTAAAAAGAAACAAACAAAAACCAACCAACCAACCAACAACAACCACAACCCAAACCCAAAAAATCAAAACTATCTCATATCATTTGATCCAAATCAAAGCACTTTGATTTGCTAATCACCTCTTGTTCTGGGGACACTTTGATCCAAAATACTAGAGCTTTCTGTAGCTCAAATTTAATATCCCTTCCCCACAACTTGTCATGCAAATTGGTTACTTCATGGCATATAACATTAAGGTTAAACCTGAGAAGTCTGTTCCTGTTTAAAAGGAACACTGAAGCAAAGTCCCAACAGTAAGAGACTGCTTGTTGTAGCGTAATATTCAAGGGAAGAGTCATTGTGTGTTCATCCTGCACTTATATTGTTTCACTGGGTTTTGGGAAAAGCTAGAGACAGGATTTGCTTGGCTCCATGGGCATTTGATTTTACTCAGTACAACTGTTCTTATATTCTTAATAGAAGTTTGACGTTTTAAAACTGAGTAAATATTTTCTCATGATTTAGCTCATTGAAAGTACCATGGAAATTTAGTAATATGTTGCATACTATTCGCAAGGCTATGTCTTAGCTGTAGAGGTGTATCTCTCTAGGAGTTGGAAGGACTGATTTCTGTAGCTGGTGAATTAGATCCACTAAGTTACACTTTTATCTGGGAATGCTGGGAGAAATCTTGCATGATGACAAACTTTCCCAGTCAACAGGCCTGGAGATGTTGAGTCATATTTAGGAAGCAACATAGTTTGAAGTGGCTCAGTTCTTAATTGCCTGGACTTTGCTTGATCTGACTGAAATTCTTTTCACTTTCAGGTACTAGTGTATTGATTCCCTTTGAGGAAAGCATATCTGTGTTTATAACATGTTACAGTGTACGGGGTTTTCATTAGCTTAAGAATCTAGTGATGGAAATGAAAATCCATTTAATTTTACTCGTGGTTAGTTTAACCTGATCTGTCAAAAGGCTAATGCTTTTTCAGTTTGAATCTTTTGAAGATGCTATATCTTTCTATGCCTGTCCTAATCTTCCTTTGACTTCACTCTTTTACCTGTAGACTATTTAAGACCAAATGTTTTCAACAGAGAAGTGGTGAGAAACAACTAAACTGTAGCTGCACAGATTTTGCATTAAATGTTAGCCTGCATAGAACATTAATTCATAATAACTGAATTACAGACCTGACATGTCATGATAAATAAAAAAATTAGAAGTAGTAGAAAATACAGTCTGATTTTTTTACTCTCACTATAAATGGTTGTAGCTACTTGCAATGCCACCAGCACTCAAACGTCATGAGACAACTTCCAAAGCAAGATATTAAAAAAAACCCAACTAACCAAAAAAACCAAACCAAACCAACCAACCAACCAAAAAAAACCCCAACCCCACAAACCAACCAAACAAAACCCCACCAAACCCCAAACAAAATTTTGCTTTTTGCAGTTTTTCCATTGCAGGGGCTGGTTCCTTTATCTCACTCCTCTTGGTAAACAGAGACTGAAAACACACTTAAAGTTAACAAATCACAAAACACGTGAACACTCAGTCAGTTGTGTTATGGTTATTCTGTTGAAGCATTAGAACAACACTCGACATATTGTGAACATGTACAGTTAATATCTAGATAATTATGAGACATTATTATGAGGCTCAGTAAAATTATAATCATTCTATAATGTGAGCTGAAGCTGTATTTTCTTTCTTCTGGGGTTTATTTACAATATATTGAAAATCTTACAGAAATAACTTATTAGAGATTTAAATGAACATGAATAAAAGGAATGCAAAAATCTGTTGCAAATCAGTTTCAACCTACTGTGTTTATACATTTTCTGTCCCTCAAGCACAAGTCTATAAGTTAAATGTCTATGAAAATTAATTCCATCTGGTTTATTAAATTAAGTGTATGCAAGAAAAGAAAGCAAATATATTCTGTCTCTCTCCTGGATATTCTCTTGTCTTTGATATGATTTGGCCCAAGGGACTCAATGCAAATTATTTTAAAAACCCTACTGAAATTAATAAAACTAACCAGAATAATTAGGTTGAGAATTTTGTCCCTGCTGTAACATTCCATAAACAATTAACAACATTCTGTGAGAAGGTTATCATTCTCTGCTAAATGACACAAGAACCCAAGTATTTTTCTGCAAGGCAGTGGTCAGGCCCAACAAATTAAATTTATATGATAAGCATGAAATTATATACTCTTCCAAAGTGGTTTGAGGCCTCTGATTTGTATGAATGTTTTTTCTCCTCCTTTCAGTGGCTCTGCTCATCATCTTCATAGGCTGCTCCCTTTTAGGGTGATGGTCTGCACTGATAACTGCCTTATCTGCTACCTAGAGGGAGCCTTTTACTTCTACTTCACAAATTGGAGTAGTGTGGCTCTCTTTTTCTCAAAGCCCAATTCTTAACTGGAAGAGCTTCAGACATTTTTCAGTATACAGAACAGTTGAGAGCACCAAGAGAAGAAAAAACATATGTTGCATAAGGAGCAAAACATCTCCTGTTTCACAGACAACTTTTTTTTTTTTTCCCCTTCTGGAAATAGTGCACCTCCATGCACACACCTCTCCCTTTCCTCTTGCAGAAATCTGCTCTGCGGAGGAAGTGTGCTGCCTGCAAAATTGTTGTCCACAATGCCTGCATGGAACAGTTAGAGAAGGTAAGACATTGCCATCTTCTGGAGCCTGACGTAGACAGCACTCACTTGTTTCAGTCCAGAATGTGCCATGGTGATCAGGTAGTGAGGTGGATCA
>NW_008595755.1:0-745 GCF_000691845.1 Merops nubicus
GAAATATGTGGCTGCCTTTATCTTATACGAGTAACTTGTTAGCTTGGTTGTCTCCTGATTCACCTATGGGAGTCTTTGGTTCATTATTTGTTCCACATATTGTTGGTCATGCAGTATTGTTGTTGGCATTGTTGAGGGTGATGTTGATTGCTTGTGAACTTATTTGTACCTCTGGCAACCATCCATGTAGTGACTTTTCTATATTCAATACGGTTGAGTTA
This sequence comes from Merops nubicus, assembly GCF_000691845.1. Classification (NCBI taxonomy): domain Eukaryota; kingdom Metazoa; phylum Chordata; class Aves; order Coraciiformes; family Meropidae; genus Merops; species Merops nubicus. The sequence goes on from NW_008595755.1 coordinate 222, forward strand.
CTGGTTTGTTTTCCTGCTGGCTGTGTCATTCATGCGAGGCCTAGTAATGGGCAAAACAGCTGCTCCTGCCTCATCTCCTGCTCATCCTTCTCTGACATCACAAAGCCCTGCAGGAATGAAGAGGCTTCTCCTGCCTCATCTCCTGCTCACCTACCCCAGACATCACAAACCCCTGCATGACCCACTGGCCTCTTCTTGCCTCATCTGCTGCTCATCTTCCTGTGATGTCACAAATACCTACCCTGAGTACAGGCCTGCTCCTGCCCTATCTCCTGCTCATCCTCTTGTGACATCATGAAGCACTACACCAACCAGGTCCCAGCTCCTGCCCCATCTCCTGCTTACCTTCCTGTGACATCACAAAGCCCTGCAGGATCCAGGAGGCTGCTCTTGCTCCATTTCCTGCTCATCCACCTAGGACACCATAAGGCTTGTACCACCCAAGTCCCAGCTCCACCCTGTCTCCTCTTCATCCAGCTGTGACATCACAAACCTCTGCGCTACCCAAGACGGCTCCTGCCCCC
>NW_008595756.1:0-34004 GCF_000691845.1 Merops nubicus
CCCGCCCCCCAAACCAGTACACATACCAGTCCAACTTCATTTCATGGCGAGAGAGGTTTTTTTTTGGCACAAGTTTGGAGGTACTACTTTAATAAAATATTGCTTATTTTCCTTTCTTAATTTCTGCAGGGTTTTTTTTTGTATTCTTTAAAGATAATCTGAGTATTTTTACCTAGAGTGTCTTGAGGTATGTATTGTCTTTGAAATGAAGGGTAGATGGGAGAGAAGTTCTAAAGTTCCCCTTTACAGTGTATACACACATATAGCTACGTTCCAGGCTTTGTTTTGGAGTTTAGCACCCAGAAATTAGAAAATGCCAAAAAAAAAAAAGGATCATTTGTTCAGTCTTAGCTTAGTTCCTCTGTATATATGGTAGCATATTGCTGACATAGAATGCTATTTTTCATCTTGCAGGAGCTGTGCTGTACCACATTCAGAGAATAGTTTAATCCATTATTTTCTTGATTTTTAGTAAGCATATGTAATGAATAAGAGGATCATTGATTTCTTCCTTTTCTGTAGTGCTCAGTTTGTGTTAAACTTAGACTGTGCCAATCCTGTGAATAGCTGTTGGGCATTCCAGAAAAAGGTATCTGCATTAGTTAACGTAATTATATTCCAGCTTTGCTCTGCAATATAGTTTTGGAGTTTTTAAGAGGTTTTCTTTTGTGTTAAAATGTTGAGCTCATGAATGATCGGTGATTTGTGCAGCCTAGTGTTTGGGAAGCTAATCCACTAGATCCACCTGAGCACTAGTGAGCAAGGTTAAAACTGAAGTTTTGGTCCTGGAGGAAAGGGAACTGGGTATAAAAAGGGACAGAGATTTAAAAGGAGTGGGGCTGCTCTGGGTGTGGGGTCTTTTTGCTTCAGTTTGTTTCCCCCTTGATTCATTTTTCTGTTAAGCTTTACTGTCCAGCCTCCCTCACAGTTGTATTGGCACATCTGAGGGGCAGCAAGCTCCAGTGCCAGTGCAGGTACAGGGAGGTCACAATCACAGAGTGGTAGGGGTTAGAAGGGACTTCTGGAGATATAGTTCTGCTAAAGGAGGTTCACTAGAGCATGTTGCCCGTCACTGTATCCATACAGGTTTTGAGTATCTCCAGAGAATGAGACTCCACAAGCTCGCTTGGCAGCCTGGTCCAGGGCTCTGTCACTCTCACAGTAAAGAAGTTATTCTTCATGTTCAGATGGAACCTCCTGTGTTCCAGTTCTTGCTCATCGCCCCTTGTTCTGTTTCTGGGCACCACTGAAAAGAGGCTGACCCCATGCTCAAGACCTCCACCCTTTAGATACTGAGAATCAATGAGAAGATCCCTTTTCAGTCTTCTCTTCCCTAGGCTAAAGAGCCCCAGGGCTGTCAGCCTTTCCTCATCACAGAGATGCTCCCTCCACTGGACTCTCTGCAGTAGTTCCTCATCTCTCTTGAACTGGAGAGCCCAGAACTGGGCGATATGCAGCAGCAAGGTGTGTTTTGCCACCAGAGGAAACCTCTTGTGCAACTGCTCCTCTGTGTGCTTTCCGTTGGGTCCTCTGTGTGTTTTCTGAGATACTTTGGCAGCCCTGCACCTTCATGTACAGCTCTTGTCTATGCATTTTGAAGCTGAATCATGACCAGAAGGGTTACACTTTGCTAAGCATCTGTGATTGTTCCCTTTTTGTTGGTATAAAATATTTTTGTGCTTTGTACATGGAGACATCAGACGTCCCTGGTTGTGCCTTTTATGTATAAAGACAACAGGAGGAAAGGATGAGCAGTGGTGTGGTTTAAAAAAATACAAAAAGAAAGGAAGAAAATTATTGGCTACATGGGGATTTCCACTTGAGGCTCCATGGTCACTCCACCTAACTGAAGTCCAGATGTTCTCTGTGACACATGCCTGTCCCATCCTTGTGTTCCTACCCTTTCTTTGGCACTGCATGGTGAACCAGTTCAGGGAGGTGATCCATTTTAGGGTTTTAGACTAGTTACCAGCCACATTTGCTCCTTGTACTGCTCCTGGCCATGTGTGCTGTTGTACAGGTACTAGGACTTGAAGATGGGGTAGGAAAGTATGGCAGCCCAGATTTAAAAGTAGGGTAAGCTACTGTAGGACTAGACTCTAGATTGCACTTTTAGTAACCATTTGTGATGCCAGTAAAAATAAATAAATACAGCTCTGTATTAGGTATGTATGTTTGTTGATAGCTTCAGCACTGTGCCAGGAGAGCTGTGTCTTGGCATAAAGTGGCCATGTAGGTGTGTGGCAGCCATGCAGAGAAATCCTCTGATCTCAGATGATCCCACACAATTTCCCCAGTGCATACCGTGGGAGTTAAGGTGTTTGGTTTAGTTGACAGCCTCTTTTGCTCAAACACCGTGTAGCTTGGATGTGGATTTAGCTTAAACAAATTGCAGAGAACTGTCTCTTTATGTTGTGTAAAGTTTATATTCCTGAGAATAAAAGGATCACTTGTGGATTACTAGAAGTGTTGCAATTTGAAAAGAGCTGTGCTGGGAAGGATACAACTTTCTCCTTGAAGTGAGGAGAGTTTTTAGATCTTTCCTAATTCGGATTGTTTCATAGTCCTTTCAAAGCTTGGGCAGGGGGGTTTGGTTTACAGTGGCCTTCTAGTGTTGCCACCTGTGTGAATGAAAAGCTGGTACCAGTTGCTGCCTAGGAGGATGATCTGCACAATGTGGTACTTGGTGAGTGTGATGGTTTTCATTTTGCCTGTTTCTCTTCTCTACATAAATGAAAGTGTAGATAACACAAAGCAAAATCTGTTTGAATGGTAATGGGAATGAGAGTAAGCAAGTTGGATATTTGATGCATCACAACTGTCATCACCAAGCTGCTTTTTTCTTTTTTTTTTTCTTTTTATTTTGTAAAATAGTACAAAAGTGGCTGACTTAGTACAAAGCGGCTTGTGCTGAACTGCCTGCTCAGTTTTACATGTTATTTTTCAGTGGAGCTGCAGGATGGGATGGGGAGTAACACTGATGATAGAGCTTTGTGGAGCACAGGTTTAAGCAACTGGTGATTCTAGTTGTGACTCAATCTCTATGCTGGTTTTCTTTCCTTGGAGTAGAGTAAGTGAGCTGGTGTCAGGGGGTGTTTGGGCAGTATCAGAGAGTGTGGGAGTCAGTTTTGTCTCTTGGCTGGGGAAGCCATCCCACAACTTTGATCTGCTGTGTGTGCAGATGGAGAGAAGGACAAGGAAAAGTCATACTCCTGTTAGCTTCCTGAAAGTACTTTGTGTCCCTGGAGTGCTAAACCCGGGGTCTTTTCAGAAGGTAATAGATGCTGTATAGGTGAGTCAGCCTTTTGTGCTGAGGGCCAGGTGCTTGACTTATTTTCGAGCTGGCATGCTAGGACACACTGGCATTCATCACATTTATAAACACTCATCGAAGCTGAGGAAGGCTTTTGTTTTGTAACTGGTTTTCCTTAGTGCTCTGGGAGTGACTGGTGTGATGCATTTTGCCCAGGTGGCATCAGCAGCCTATGAAACACAGAAGAGACATTTCTGCTGCGTGACCTTTACAGCAGGGTGATCTTCAGGAAGGACAACTAAGAGTGTCTTTTGTGTTGTTGGTACTTTGCCCAAATACGTACACTTCTGACTCCAGAACAGGCAGTGAAAGACTCAGTGTTTTGGACCAGTCCTCTGAGCAATGTAGTTCTTGTCCTTGTGTTTGTGCTACATGTGAGTTTGATGGTTGGCAAGTCATTCCTGCAGAACAGGGAAAAGATAACTCTCTTTTATTGCTGGAAAGATTGTTGCTGATATTGCTGAGTGGAATAAAGCAGAGTTGTAGTCTGTTGTCCTGAATTTCGTGTGAAGTTTATGCTCTCAGTTTTCTGAAATGGCATTTGAGTCTCCCTTTAGTAATCTGCTACTCCTTTAATAGCCTGTTTTTGAACAGAAATTCAAGAGTCTGTAGCAAAGAACAAATAAAGAGTAGTTCCTGATGGGTTTTCCTCGGTACTTCGTGTAAGTGTGGCCTCGCTGCTAGGGCTGCTTGCAGAGGGGAATGTTGGGCAGTCCTAGGTCCACACTGTGTTGCTAGGGAATGCAAAACCTCCAGTTTTATGGGTATTATCCAATGCATGCAATAAGCATTTTCTCAACTATCGGGATCAGTATGTTGATTTTCTTTTCTCCTTTCTGTGTAGTGGTTTTTTGTTTGTTTGCTTTTGGTGATCTTGCACAGTAACGAACAGTTTTTTGTTTAGTGGTGAAACCTGTGGGACTGTTCAAATAAGTGTATGGAGCTGAATCCAAGACCTTCTTGAAGCCCACCAAATAGTGAGGCTTTGTTTCCCCTCCTTGCGTGAGACCTCTGTTGCCAGAGGGCTGTGAAACCAGCTTGCCTCTCCAAGTAGTAGCTGCCTGAAGGACTGAGCCACTTCTTTTTCCATAGTGAAAGAGATCTGAACATATTCACATTTTGACATGTTATGTCTAAGAATGGCTAAGCAACGGTGCACAACTTATACACACATCTTTAACTTACCTACGATGAACTACTGAGTTTTAACATGCCTCTTAAATGGGTACCTTGGGGATGGAAAAAATTACTTGTATATTGTCAAAACCAAAGTCCTTCTTTTGGCATGATCATTTAATGGACCATTTAGCTTGACTTGAATCTGGTTTTGCTAAAAGCTGCTGAGCAGGAATCACATGGGTTTGTCTTTCATTGTCAACAGTTTGGTGTGTAGGTTGCAGGTGCTGGTGACAGTTTGAACTCTCTGACTTGGTGCCCAGAGTGACAATTGCTGCCTAGTTAGCAAAACCCAAACATACTATTAGCTTATTAGTGCATTCACACCTTTATGCAATTAAACAGCATTATATTTAAACTGCCCCTGCTATGCACGTTCTCACAGTTTTAACACTATATCATTTAAAGCCTATGAGAATTTGAGACTTAATTCCACGAATACAGTCTGGGTAGCAGTTGAGTGCGATTATATCTGTGTGGTTGAGGTTGAGGGTGGCTGCCCTGAGAAGTGAGAGTGTGGGAATTGGTATTGTCAAGGTCTTCAGGAACCAGATAAGAGAGAGTGACCAGCAGGAAATGCCCCTTTGTGGGCAAGAGAGTCTTTCTTCAATGGGAGCACTTTCAGATGAAAGGTAAAATTGATCATCTTAGTATTGGGCTGCATTACATTTACATAAGGGCAAAGAAGTTCCCTTGGAGCATTCAGTAATGCTGATATTTGCAGTTCTTAAAGAAAACTAAGTATTTCACAGGGGCTGCAGTTCCATCTCTTGAAAGGTTTGCAGCCAAGTACTTGGCAGTTCTGGAAACTATAATATAAATCGTTATTAGAGGTGTTATTTTGGGGTGGACTATTTTTTTTTTTTTTTTTTTTGAGTAAGCATATGCATTTTCAAATCACCTGAGTCATGTATTCTGTGTTTTAATACAAAATAATTTTGAAGAGTCAGCATGTCGTGGGGGGAGAGTGATATAGCATCAAAGCATAAGGTGACATGTCAAAGCCTCTGAAAAGGAGGGAGAAGAAGGGCGAATCTTAGGTACATTTCTAGGATCACTGAATTCATTTACACATTTATTTATTTCTAATGACTCTGCCAACTCCTGTTGGTAGGGTGGGGTGGTGGTTCCAGTTTTGAGGCTGAAGTCTCCCTGCCCTAGTTGAGTAGGGTGCTGAGGAAAGATGGTAATGATAGGGCAGCAGGTAATGGCTGTGCTTCAGCAGTTGGTTTTTTTTTTTCCATGTTGGGTTCAGTCATCTTGGGAATGTCACCTGATCTTTGTGATTTTCTTGACCAAGTAATGTGTTTTCAGCAGGGGAATTTTTTCAGACTGGTTAACTTTGTACGTTGGATTCATATCATGCTGCAGTGGGTGTCACCAAACTTGTTTTACAGGGTTTTCCAAGGAAAACACCCAGTATGGTATTTTCTGCCTTGCACAGGCTGCTAGGCTGTAAATGCAAAACAGTTGCAATTGCTTTTCAAATACTTGTTGTGCAGTGGAACCATCAGTCTTGAACAAGAGCCTGGGCCGGTAACTGGCATCTTTTCAGGGTTTGAGTGCAGGATAGCTGCAGGAGCCAGGGTACAGTCTTCAGTATCTGCAAACAATCCATCTCTTCCTTATCTTTAGATACTTTTTTTTTTTTTTTCCTTATTTTTGACTAGTTAACTTGGCTTATGTCCCTCGTCGATGTTGGTGAGATGATCACTTTTCTTTAAACTGGTAAAGAGGCTGGAAAACAGTTGAACATCTTATACCTCTATCCAAAACGTGTGTGTGTTTAGGTGGTGGAAGCAGCTCGGATTGCCCTTTATGTAAAAGTTGCAAAGTTAAGGAAGTGGTTTGAGTTCATGGGGATCTAAGAGCTTTAGAGAGTTTACTGAAAATTTATTATAAATAGCAAGAGTGTATCTTTAAATAAAGCAGACTGCTGATCTTAGGCATTGGTGATGAGATTGAAGGACTTTATTTTCCAAGGACTGTGGCAAAAGGTCTTTCTTGCCCTCTTAACAGCAGTTAAACTGGATCAGAGAGAGACACTTTTTTTTTTTTTAATTTTTTTTATTTTTTTATTGTTGTTGTTGTTGCTAGTTTTATTTGTGGGGGGGAGCAAACCCTTACATGTTACATAAAGTTATGAACCTCAGCACCCGAGGAGCCACCTACCCAAATGTGTCACAGCACTGGGCTTGAGCCTGCAAATCTGAAACATTCAAATTTCACATAACTGGCCTGAAAACTAGCCCCTGAGCCCTGTTGGAAGGAGCCCTGTTATCCCCATTGGACCTCAAGGACAATTTGTGCTTTAAGCTTGTAGGATTGAGCCAAATAATTCATAGTAATACATAATGCATAAAGGGGTGAGAGTAAGATAATTTACAGCCTGGGGTCTCCTTAGGCTAACTTTTGAGTAGAGAGAATTTTCTTTTGTGCATCTACAGCTTGTTTTGGCCAAGAAGGTTAAAGGTGGCTGGTGTTAAGTGGGCACCTCCAAAATGTCGGCAATTGGGAGAGTCTTTGTTTTCTGAAAAATTGATCCTTTCTTTTTTCTTTTTTATTGCCTCCCCTCTCTGTTGGTCATCTGTGAGCTTGCTAGTGGCTATTGCTTTCTTGGAGAGGCTACACAATGAAAAATTCACTTGTAAAATAGATATTTTGATGCAGGAGGGGTAGTGTAAGGAAAAACTTATTTTCTGTGAGGGTAATGGAGCCCTGGAATGGGCTGCCTAGAGAACTTGTGGAGTCTCCTTCCCTGGAGAGGTTCAAAACCCACCTGGGTGTGTTTCTGTGCAGCCTGCTTTAGGTGAACTTTTCTGGCAGGGGTGGTTGGATTAGATGATCTCCAGAGGTCCCCTCCAACTCTAACCGTTATATAATGCTGTGTTTGATTGAAGAAGAAATCCTGTCATTATAATGTATAAGCTTTATATTTGACTGAGGTTAGGAGCATATAAAAAGCATAAAATTCTGTGTTCAAAGGCTTTCAGTCTTGCTGGAGTTATGTGCTCAAGCGTATACTCTACTGATTCGTTTTAATTTGACTCTTTAGTGGCACTAGATAATATCAGGTGTTTACTGTGTGTGATTTATATGGGTAAGGAAAACTATTCACAGTTTCTCAGACAAGGAAAAATGTTTTTTACCCATGGCTTTAATCCAGCTGTTGTGAGCCTAAATAAATGCTGCTTTTGAATATGCACATAGATCCCATATAATTACGAGGCAGTGTGGTGTTTGTGAGAACTTCCAGCATTCTTGAATGCTTCTCAGCTGATGTTTGGTTAAAGCAGATAAGCTTAAATGTTGTCTGGAACTGACCATCTGAATCTTGGGCCAGATTTCATTGCCTGTTTTCAATGGCCTGCAGTTAATCAGTGCGCCTGGTGGGGTATGGTGCCATGCAGCATGAGGCTGCAGCCCTTAATAACGGTGGGTTTTAGTTGTCTGCATGGTGTTTGCAGATGAAGTAGTGAATTGAAATTTTGGGAACTTTTTTTCTTCCACTTAACGTTATGTGGAGATTGGAACGACCAAAACCTTTTCTGCCAAAGAAGCTGGACCAGTTCTACAGAGGGTGGCATCTGTAGCTTACACTAAAGCACATTCAAAAATCCTTCTTCCCATCTATTTCCAGACACAAATAACGCCACACACAAACACCCAACAGATCTGTGCTCTGAGTTTGGTGTTTATGCATGGTAGGAACTCTGCATAATGAAGAACAGATTTGTGGATATTTATCTGACTTCAAATTGTTTGACAATTTGATCATGATCAGCTTACCAACATGGGGAGGCAGCTCTGTGTCATCCTCCCTGTGCCCTCTGTGGTCCCCTGTCCCAGTGTTTGCATCTCTGCTGCTGAGGAACTATGCTGGTGTGTTCTGTTTTGTGTGGTTTGGGGCATAGCAACGACTGATATAAATACTAAGAAGAATATAATTAATTTTGTTAAAACAGTATTTTTTTTTTGTCTTTTCATTGCTTCATTGATACATATTGTCTTACATCCTGCTCCCACATTGTGCAACTGATACTCCTCCTTGTCTCTTCCGTTAACAAATATTAACAGAATGAATATGCATCACAAATTTTCATCATAATAAAATAGTTTGAAATGTGCTGCACCTTTGAGAGGACAGTTTGTGTTATATCTTTGGTATGGTGAGTAATGTATTTGCTTACTCAGAGTTCTGTCTGATAACCTGTGAAGCTACCTCCAGCTTCACTAACATAGGGCTGGGTTTTTATTCCCTACAATCTGTAGGAAATGGTTGAGATGCCAGCATAGCTGATGAAGGTCTGACACATCCTCCTTATTTCTGTTTAATATCTTCCTTTAAAAGTTGTTGCATTGAATGTGACCTCACAATTTAACTTCAAAAAGTTTGCATGATGTTCACCACCTGGCTTAATGTACTAAAGTAGCAACTGCCATTTATTTTTAAGCTTGAGGAAGAAGTGTGGGTTTTTAATGATTAAATTCACAATGAAGAAAAAATGTTCCCTGCCAGGCTTTAAGTAGGTCAAGATCTCTGACCAAAAGGAAATGGCAATCTGACCTGTTCAGTGGCCAGCCTGGGGTGGACAAAGAAAGTTTTGGTGTGTTTTCCCCTGCTTTTTGTGTGGTGGTTTTTTTTTTTTTTTTTTTTTTTTTTTTTTTTTTTAATAAGTCAAAATAGATTTGTTTTTCAGATTGTTTCACTGGCCACATGTTGTATAATGTAGCGTATTTCAAGACATCCCTGAAATATTTATCGCTCTGTGTCCCACCAAGAATGTAATCGTAAGGTCTCCACTGTTTATGAAGCACAGCCTATATTTTATCTCATGCTGAGAAAAGATGTGATAATGGTTGTTTAGGGATTATGTGAAAATGGAGTGAGGAATGACACTTAAAAATTGGTAGGAAGTAGGAGATTCCCAAATAAGACTAGGGAGGGGGGAAGCTGTTTGAATTGCTACTGTTGGGATTTTCTAATGAACTTCCTTTGCACTTGCACTGGTGAAAATGAAGATGGGTGAGATAAAGTTAAGTTTTTCAAGAAAATGCGATAAAAATCTGTAGAATTACAAAAGCTAGAACCTTTGTCTAGTGCTGCAGCTTCAGAGACTGCAGCCACAGAGTGGGGTAAGGTGCCTGCGATGCTAAAGATCATTACTGGATCAGAAGTACTGGCTTTGGGAGGTGCAAAGGAGCAAACGAGCCTTAGGCACAAGGCTAGCATGCACCCTCCTAAAGAAGCAATCCATTGCAACAAGAAATTCCTTAGTTTTGGGTTTGTTTATTACATTGTATATTACTCCTTTAACTTTTTAGGTTACAAAACAAATAGGTGTGTCAAAAGTTCAGTGCTGGGTTGCAGGGCTCTGAGTGGTCTGTGACATTTTCAGGGACAAATTTTCTATAAATTTTTCTGGGCAGTTTTAACACGTGACTCTGTAAAAATGCAGGGAATGACCCCTGGGGTCCCTTGCACCCCTCTTCATGTCATTACATTGAAGTTAACTTTGCCAGCAAACCCTGAATGGTTTGTTAGTTCTATTTTTTTTTTTTTAATTTGTTTTATTATATGTGACTTGCATGCCAAAGAGAGATATATATCTCCTTTCCCTCTCTCTCCCCTCCCCCCCCCCAATTTTCAAAAATAGAAGCACACAAACCTGTCACTTTTTGCAAGTAGATTTTTTCCTTTTTTTAAAATATCACTCTTTATTTTTTAAAGATACTTGCCCAGACTTATTTTTAACTAAGGGTTAAGTCTGTATTTGGGTGAAAGATACTAATAAAATGCTACTGAGTTGGGATTTTTTTTTTGTTTGATGAGATTTTCTGCAACTTTAATATTAGGAATAATTTAGATTCTGCTCTCTGTAAGGTATTTAAGGACTTCCCTGTGGAGATCATTCTTCTGTAACACCCAACTATTCAGATTGTATTAGTAAAGGCAACAGAGATTTAGCAAGTCATGCTAAATGGTGCTTCAGGGCAGCAAATAAATAATACCCCAATCAGTTGAGATTCCAGTAGGGAATTTGAGATGTGATGTAAAATTACCCGCACTAGTCTGGGAAACCAGCTTGCTCTCAACAACAAAAATACTCCTGAGTCCTTAGTACTCAAAGGCTGCTGGTGGTCTGCCTCCCTGAAAGGCAGCAGTCAAGAGGAGCAGTTTGTTCCCTGAGGCCACAGCGGGCTGATGAAGAGGTGGGAATGACGATTTGTTGAGTCAGGACCCACCAACTTTCCTGCACACAAGTCATTCAGCTAAACTCATTTTACTTGTGAGCTAAGGCACAGTCTAGTGCAGGGGCTAGGGAAGTACCCATCAGCTAGTATATGCTCACTATCAGAAGGAAGGGTACATATTAAATTACCTATTAAACTACATGTCTACTCTCTGAAATAAAACAAGCTGAGAGTGCTTACTCTATTTTTTTTTTTTTCTGTGCTGTTGTATCAGCTATTAAAGAAAAGCCAAATTGTTGATCCTACCTTCTCCCCTTTTCCATAAGGTGAAAAAATTGATCCAAGTGAATCAAATTTGGATCTCTGAGACGTATTATGGTTTATGCCATATAAATTAATTTGCTGTTGATAAAAGACTATCTGTGTAGTTTATGAAAGAGTGCTTTAGGCTGATGGTTACGAGTTACTTCTGTCATGAGCAGCAGGAGCAGATGGTAGAACCTCTGTGCCATGCATGTCATCCTTTAAAAAAGATTTCAGTGTTCACAGCTGCATTTAATATTTCAGTATCTTCACCAAAATTAGCTTTTCCTCTCTCCTTTTGTATTTTTCTTCCTGAGTTGTCTGAGGGTTTCAGAATTCAGAGCATATATCTTGAACCATAGACAGGAACAGAGGCACCTTCTTGGTTATCAAATCTAGTTACTTGTTGAAAACAATCAGGTCCTCTGATCCTCCCTGTGGGGTTATAAAACTACGTTTTGAAGCTAATTTTTGCCTTGTTACTTCTGTTGGAGATGATTGCAGATGCTTGCTCCTCCGGCTGGTAAAAACTACAAATTCCAGTATAAACTTTCACACTAGTGGTTAGACCAGTAGTGTTTTAGTTTAAGTAGCTTTTTCTGCTCTCTCTCCTCTGATAATCCAGTCTTGCCAACCTTGTAATCATCCTCATTGCCCTTTTCTGCATTTACAGGGTGAGCTTGTCTGTTTTGAGTGTGAGCAGAAGTGAACATTTCATTTCAGGTGGTCTCCTTACCTCCAGCTGTTGATACTGTCTGACAGCAGCAGCTCTTCTGATACATTTTTGGGTTGCACATGCCTTTTCATGACTGCCTCATGTTGCAGAGGAACCACCATCGTTTAGTTGTTGCAGGGGTGCCTCTCCCTCTCCTTAGTGCTCTTTAAATGATGAGCTCTCAGTAACTTTGACTTGTTTTGATTGCATGAATGTTTTGTTCAGTTGCTTTGCCTTCTGTTTCTATTGTGGAAAGACTTGCCTGTACAGTAATCTCATATGCTTTGTTTAAAGTATTCTGAAGTAATGTGACATGCTTTTTGGCTTATTTACTAATTCTGAAAAATACTTTTTATCCTCTGTCTGCTACCCCACCCATTCTTCTTGTGTTGTAACTGTACTTCGACTCACATTTCTATGGGTGTGTTGCTCAAGCAGCTTTTAAGGTACCCTGAAATAATGATGGAGGCTTTTTGGGTTGTGTTCTCACTCCTTATGCTTTTGGATCAAACTGAAATAGCTGAGTATGCCCTAAAAGCTTTGTAAGAGGGAAGGACTAATTTTAATAAACATCATTGAATACTGTTGAATTGAGAGCTTGGAAAGAGAAGAGCAGCTTTTTATGCTCTCCTGTCCAGTGGGTATCCCTTGTAACTTAGTTCTATGGACTTGTTCAGACTGAAAGGACCTTTCTGGGAGTCGCTGGCTATGCTGGGCATCTCTGCAGGTTTGATTTGCTGTGGTGACTTCTATTGACACTGGTGAGAAACCTTCTTCCAGGGGAAATATTTCTCCTAGAGTTGAATTATCTTGCCTTGGATGTTATTACACAGTTTGTATAGTGTGTGCTGAATGCTGGGGAGGGTCTTTTTGAGGGTGTGCTCCTGCATCCACCTAAGTTGTTCAGATGTTGCCTGCTGTGATGCCATCATCTTCCCTTGCTTTGCAGCCCAGTGGTCCTGATGCTGGTGCTCATATTGTGTTGGGGTATGTCCCTTTGTCAAAGGCCTCTGTGTCAGTACGCTGTCAGAAGCTGCCTGAATGGGAGCATTGTTTGTGGGGTGCTCTAACCTGTCTGAAGTGTGCAGGAAGTTTGGCTGCTCAACTTGTTGGGACCTGGAGTTCACTTGAGGGTTCTCCTAGTTCCACTTTGAGAGCGGATCTGCGAAGCTGTGCAGGCATGTGGTGGTGTTTACAGAAGTACCTGCTCATGCTGCTGGGCACTGGACTGCATTGTCTGGTACCAGACACAGTCCATGTTCCCTCTTCTCTTCATGCTTCAGCTTTCCTAATGAACACATCTTAAACACATCTGGCTTTCAAGACTTCTGTGATAGTGGTGTGATCTACTTGCTTTGCCAGGGAGTTTATCTTTGATGACATCCATCAGCTTTCTCACTTTGGTTGCTTTTTCCTATCTCCACTTTGCCCATTGCAATGTGCTGGTGCAAGCATCTGTGAACTATGTGGTGAAGGAAATGGGAGAGTTCATCTTGCTGAAAAATAACTCAGCAAATAATGATGTGGCTCCACACATTTTTTTTTTTTTCTGGCCTTAGAGAGAGGACAGAAGGGGAAGAATGATGTATGGCAGTGAGAGGACAGGTTACAGCAGCTTCTTTGGCATTGGTGCTGATTTAACATGTAGAAATACCATTTTGATGATTCTAGGTTGCATATATAAACTCAGGGTTCTTGGAATTTTTGCTGCTCATGAAAATGGGACTTGGTGTATTGACCTTTGAGTATGATCACTCAGTTCTGACAAAATACATAAAAAGAAACAGTTCATTTTATTGTATCATAAAACAACATCTATGCATTAACTTCCACATGGCACTTTGTCATGGCAGATTGTTCCTCCAGTCTTTTCAAACCAAGCAAGTTTAGTGATAGAGAGGACAGTTCTTCGTTGCATGTTGCTTTCTGAACACTGACTGTTTTCTGAGCCATGCAGAAGAACATGGATGATGAAGTTATTGCTTCAACAGGCTATTTTTTTTCAGTTGTTTTTAATTGTGTGTACAGAAACACAATTTTGCCTTTGAATAGCTTAAGGAAACTGGCCTGTGTACTTTTTGTGCTTCAAGTGAAATACAAGCCTGTGCTCTTGGCAGAAATTTGGCTTAGTTCCTCCCAAAAGTTGGGAGAGATGAGCCAACATACACAGATCGTTCAACAGGTATGTTTGCAAGAGATTGGTAAAGGTTTTAATTTTTGAGTTTTAAACACTTGCATGTCTCCCACTGAGGCCCCAGACCACTGTTGTTTCTATGGAAAAGTTTGGTCATGCCTGGTTCTGTTACAGATGTGTGTCTTATCAACTTTATCTTCTTACTTTCTGAGATTAGACATGAAATGTGGGAGTGTCTTGTGACAAGCCCTCAGTAATGTGGTCAGGATATCCCAATGCCACAAATACCTTTCAGATTTTTTTTTTTTTCCTTTTTACCATAGAGTCATATTTCCTTTTCTTCCTTCCACATGCTGTTGTTGAACTGTAAAATGCGTTGGAAGTACAGAACAGAAGGCAGAAGCCTTATTTTGCATCAAGGAAGAGTTGTCTTGCCTATTTTGGGTCCCTGAAGTGTTAATTTTCTGTTGCCTGTGTTTTAGTTATTTTTTCCAGTGTGATTTCTGGCATATGCAGGTGTTCCGTAAGACTGAATGTGTGCTCAAAATGCTTGAGTTAGAAAGACCTGTGGGCTCTGGGGACAGTTCAGTCCACACCATGATGTAGGACTCTCTCACTAGGTGAAAGATAGATGCAGAAGGAGAAGGGAGCAGCATGTCTTGTATGGAGTTTGGTGTGAGATCATAAACTTGTTAATGATAAGTATATTTATCTTGTGAAACAATGGGCAGTGTTGAGCTGGATAATGTCTAAAAAAAAGTGCAGTTTATGTATTTTAGACAAACATGGAATGTTTCGTAATTGTGTCTCAAGTTCAGGTGTTCTGCGGGCAGCTGCTAATCCTGACAGCTACCCAATGTGATGTTTGTTGAGAACCCTGAAAACTTGCGGAGGTTCTTACAGAAAGAGAATAAAGCATAATAGGGGTTATTGACATAGTTGAATTATTATTTTAGTGTATATGTTTGCCCAGTAGACTGTAATGGATTTGAAGTAGTTGTTCTGGTACACTGGGTAAATTCTAGGTTGATTTTGGTATGCCTAGTCATTGTGAAAGCACTTATTTCTCAAGGCCACACTCAATGCTCTTGAAGTGTCAAGAACTAGCCTGTCAAATATTGGTCTGTTGTTTGACCAAACTGACATAATCGTGCTGTAAGACATGCTTTTTTATGATTGTGTGCTTAATTGACCAGGCAGCAGTATCTCATAAAGAACAATCTTTATTTAAATACCTGTAGAAATATTTTCTCTATACCATCCAGAGTTTATACCATAAAAGGCTCTTCTCGAGATTTTTTTTTTTTTTTCCCTTCCCCCTGGGAAAAAAAAAAAGGCCCATCTGTACTGGATAAAAGTGAGTTAAGTTTCAGTTTACTGCAAACTCTCTTGTCAGGTCCAAACAACTTGAAATGATTTTGTAATGGAGATGTTGAAACACAATGGGTGGTGGAAATGTTTCTGTTTGTTATTAATTGGCTCGATATGTCTTTTTTTTTTTTTCTTAAAATACCAGTTATTCAAGGCTGTAGTTCAACCATTACCTGGTCTGCTTGTTTTTTAGTGAGTGCAGTTGAGAAGAACTGGTCTGTGTATCAGGATGGTATGGGTGTTTGGAAAATCGAGTGGCTCCTAAACTTTTAAGATGTCTGGGCTCATTTAATCTCCTCCTTTCTGCCATATGGAGCAGAACTTGTCTGACAGACCAAAAATGAAACAAGCGTCCGTGTGCATCTTTTTCTCAAGAGATATAAATAGTCTAAAAAGACGGATTGTGTGCTCAGCATCTTGGCAGATGATGCTGAGAATTGACATAATACAGATATAGGCAGACTTCTGGAGTCTTTCTTTTTTGGTTTTGCCTTGCTGGTAAAGGGGGTGTGAAGATCATTCTTTGGAGTCTTGATACCTTTGAAAAACAAAATTGTACATTAGTAGAGTAATCTCAGATTTTGTCTTGCAGTTCTTGTTACTGTGGGCTGAACAGAGGGGAGCTGCAGACAGTTGCAGATAGCTTATCAACAGTGTTTAAGGAACCCTCAAATTCTTATCTGTTGATTGACAGAGTTGTGATTTCTGCCTGAAACCTGCGATGTCGTATTGTCATAATGAAAGCTGTGTTCTGTGGTGCGTGGGCTCCTTGTGAGACCTGTCTCCTTACTGGTTAAAGATATACCCCTCATGGGGTTTTTGGCCAAGTAACATTTTGAGAGCATTCTGAAATTGTCTTCTTACAAGGTGAGAACAGCAAAATCGCCGTCAGTAGAACTTCACAGAATCTGAACATGGGAAGGAGGAGAGAGTAATAACTATCTTCTTTCCCCAACTCCCCGTTGTATTTGGAGGACAGGGAAGAAATGGCCTAAACCACACAGGCAGCTGCTTCTGTAAGTACTTAAATAAGGATTTTTGAGTTTCTGAAGCTCAAATGTGAAAAGGAAAAGGCTTGGTTTTGCCCCAACTCCCTGCTCATCTGGGAGCTACTGATCACTTAAGCTCCTTTATTCTGAAGCTCTCAGAAGCATTTGGTGTCATTGCAGTCACACTTCTTTCTCTTTCTGCAGCTTTTGAAGCCTAACTTGTAACATGGGAGAAAAATTGCTTTTGCTCAGTTCTTCTCACTCCTGCTTTCTGCATCAAAGAGATCATCACTACGACAGATTTTAGGAAGAGCCTGCCTTCTAGACTGTGCCTGTTAGTCCAGCCTAGAAAAAAAGCCTGCCGTGGCCAACTGCAGGCAGTAGATGAACTCCTGGCTATGGAGCAGAAACTGCTGCGGGTTGTGAGGACTGGGTAAAAGTACTGAAGGTTGCGAAATAAACAGGTTTGACTGCTGCTCACTACAAATTGGGCTGTTCTTGTCTCAGTTCAAGAGTCTCTCTGCAAGAACACAAAATTGTCTAACCCAAGCTAAGCAAAAAGCCTGTGAATGTTTCTAGAGGCATCTTGGTTTTAACAATCTAGGTGTCTTTCTGTAAGCCTCCTCGCGTGTGTTTTTTCAATGAGTTTTTAATGTTCCCTCCCCATAAATCAAGAAGTCGTTTAATTTCTGTAAGTAAATTTCTCTCTGACATCAGAATTGAGGAACAAGTGAAAACATCTTTTTTGCTGATTCTTTCTATTCCATTTGTTTGTGGTTCAGGTTTTGGCTGTACGTTGAAGGCTGTATCATTATTTTTTTAAATGAAATTGTTTTTTTCCATAGTAGAGAGGATCATTTGTTTTGCGTGTTGCTTTAGCAGTAATGTCTTGGTTATAAAAGCGGAAGAAGAAAGGCTTAAAGACTCTAAGTATTTGATACTTTTAATAAGCATATCTACTAAAAATAGTGTTTGAAAAGAAGGGTGGTAACTCATTCTGTAGTATTTCTAGTCAACAGGATAAGCCATAAAGATTTTTTTCTCAAAAATGATTAATGCTTGCATATCTGAAGTCCTGCAGATTTTTGCCATATTCAGCAGAATCTAAAATTTTAAAAGAAAGTGTCTCTTGTACTCCTGCTTGTGAAAATAGCTCTTCCTTTATGCTGTTTTGTTTGCTCTTTTGCCAGCCAAGCTAGGAAAACAAAGTAAGCAGCTCGATCAATGCTGTGAGCCATTTTCATCCATTCAGTGCCCAAGAGGCTTTATTGCTTATCTGCCATCATCCCTCCATGAAGCCTATATGTGCATGTGTGGGAAATGCAGGGTTGGGCACAAATCTTGTACCCTTTGAAGACACTTTGTCCAAAGCAAACACTCAGTTCCAGTAAGTGTAATTTAGTTGATAAATATCTAGCAGTTTTCTGGAGAGGAACCTCTGCTTGTTTTCTGTGATGTACAAAAAACATTTTTAGTACAATCCTGAAGTCTTGAACACTGACACAAGGGCATGTAGTGCTAGTAGTGCCTTGATGGTGCCAAACCATCTCTGTGCTTTATTATATGCTTTCCTCAAAAATGTGGTTTCGTTCTGGGCTGTGTAGAGACTCAGCCATTTGTTTAATATTTCACAGGAATGGGGGAGAAGAACAAGCCAGGTCAAAGCAGTGTCCATGGAAATGAAAGTGGGCATACTGACGTTTATTAACGTGGTGGGGAAGATGAAGACACTTTGTTGTTCGTGGAGGTGTTGTGATTGCTTTTCCTGATGACATTACTTATAGTCTTCCCATGTCATCCACACGTGTGTATCTCCCTGGGCATTTTCTTTTGATATTTTAATCCAGATCACCGAGTTTCAGGGTACAAACTTAAATCCAAAAGATAACAAAAGATTTTTGTGTATGTCTGAAATAGAATACAGATCAGAGACCAACCTTAGTGTGAAGAAAACAGGCAGTATCACACCCTGAGTGTTCATTCAGACCTCATGTGAAGCTGTTGTCTTCAGACATACTCAGTTTTGAATAAATGCATAGACCTGATTTGTAAACATGGGACACTTGTCCTTGTTAGTTTATGTATGTAGTATGTATGCATGCATAATACTCTTACACATGTTAAAAAGTCACTGATTTAAGGTTTCTAATTTAAGAAAATATGTGGCTCCCTGTTTTGGCCATGATTTGAAGGGGAATTAAGCAGCTGTTTTGGTGCTTTGCTCATCTGGGGAAAGACATGTGATATGTTGGCCAATAAAAGATGCACTGAATGATGTTCTGCTTCCATAGTCAGACTGTCCTTACAGTAAGACAGATGAAGAAGAGTTGGACTTGTAAAGAAATCGATGGATCATCTGAATTGGTGTGGTTGATCTGCCAGGAGGGAGCTTTGTAATGCCAGCTGTGGTGTTGGGATGTCCCTTTGTGCTGTCTTAGATGTCTGGCTGATGCATGAGTTGCATACCTCTGGTGAAGTCACATAGATTGCTGCCTTCAAAGGAAAAAAAAAAAAGTCATGCTGTATTTTTAAATTTCATCATGTGAGGTAAAATTTGTTTTCCAGTCATGTTCTGAAATGTTTATTTCAAGTGATGAAAATTATTTATTTTTAATATTTATAAATTTAAAATTTTAAAATTTTATTAAATCCATCTTTATTGAAATCTACTTTCCTGGTATTTGCATATACTCCTATTTTAGTGGTGTGCAGTGAAACCAAAAGGAACTTGAGAGGGATTTGGGAGATGGCTTTTTTTGTTCCTCAAGAATCAGATGGAAACATGTGACCAAAGCTGCTCAGCGCTGCTGGGAAAGTGGCTGTGGTTTGTGGGGACAAGAATGACAGACCTGCTAGGAAGTAAGCTTGGGGTCTAATTGTGTGTATTAAATCTATCCAGAGATGGAGAGGCGGCAGGATTTGAATAGAGTCCAGGTCTGCCCTTGACTTGTCCCACATAACCCCTCTTGAATGCATAGGGAATTATCTGTGAATAAATATCAGGGTGGATGTGCATGAGTGAGTGAGAATGTGATCACTGGATGTGGGATTCCCATAATGAGGTGTTGACTCGTCTCTTTTTGTATGGAAAGCTATTTTTCAGCCTTAGAAACACTGGTTCCAGTTTGGGAAGGCCTTGAAGCACTTGTATGAAATGGTTTTCCAAGGAGACATTTTTTTCCGTACTCGGCTCCCATGTAAACTTGAAATGTCTTTGATCTAGGGAAGAGAGGGGAGGGGAGGAAAGAAGTTTCAGGTGCTGCTGTCTGTGCATAGTATCTTGCACATGGAGACCCTGTTCTGTTGTACCCTGATTAAAAACCCAGTACAAACACTGGGATCCACCTGCCAACTTCTGTAGCTTTACACTCCCTCTCCTATAACTTAAAAATAGGAAAGAATCAGCAGGGTGGTGTTTTTTTTCTCTGCTGTGCTTTGGCTGCTGTGTTGAGAGAGAGACATATAAACAACACGAGCTGCCAAAACGAAGGAGATGGTGAGACTGTCCTTATGTACGGAGCTGTTGCAAGCACAGGCAGGCTGGTGGAGGAAGGAGAAAACTTCCTTGCCTTCACCTTCTCTCTTGCATTTAGTGTTGCTGCTCTCATAGTGGCGAGCTAAATCATTTTCATAAAGAAGCGTTCTTCTTGTGTTGGTGTCCCACTAACTTCTAAATTTCAAGCCTAGCGTGCCAAAAGGTTTGATCTTTCCGTTCCCAGATAGATTGTATTTAAATGTGCTTGGCTTTCTGACTCAAGGAATTCTGGAGAGCGTCCAAGTAAATTCAAGGTTTGCTTTTTAACACTGGCAGCTGCTGTGCGAGATGCAGTTGGAAACTGTAGTTCTACTTGTGTTAACAAAAAAAAGCCCTGATTTGTTTTTGTTTTTGTTTTTAAATTGTAAGATACAGTTGCATTTGTTTTGTACTTTCTAATCTTGAAAACAGATGCTGGGTAAAACTGGTTGGCTCTAGCTGGCTCTGCTTCTCTAAGTACTAGAACCAGTGTAGTTGGGTGTAAGTGGCAGAGTGGAAGTTTTGTTTAAGGTCCTTCACAACCACATCAGTATTGTTTCTCTTAACTTGTTTTGCTTTTGTGCTGGGTTTGTGAGGGTGCAATACAGCTTAGCCCTTAATGTACAACTGTTTGGGCTTCAATACAGCAAAGCTATAAATAGGCACTCTCTTTGCCTCCCCAGCAGTAGGAAATGACTGCAGCAGGTGTTGTCCTCTGCTAGAAATTTGCACGTTATCAGTACCCAAGTCCTTTTTTTAAAATTTGGCTTTTGTGCTTTGTATTCTTCCTTTATTAAATGCCAACTGGCTGGTAGAGCCAATGTCTTGTTGAAATCTGAAGTCTTCATTCAGACAAAAGAGAGAAAAACAGAAATGTGGTTTTGGTTTATTTCTGTGTAGCCTCTATGTAAGGTATATTTTATGTACCACTTTAAAAGTATTAACAGAAGGCACAGGAGAGCTGCATAGTTCTGGCTGCTGCTTGAAATTGTATTTGGATTCTTTTCAGCCGTGTTGGGCTGGTGTTTAGGTCAGGTTTGTTATAGCAGTTCTTCCGTGGTTGTACTGGTGGATGCTTGGGAAGCTGCGGGCAAGATTTGTATCCCTGCTTGTGCTGAACACCTTGTGCTGTGACTGGCATCAGGAAAGCAAACGGAGCTTGTTTGTGCAGCAAGGTGGTCCTCAGAGTAAACAGAGGTACTGGAGCCTGGTCCGTGCAAAATGAGTTTGTTGGTGTCAGTAAACACGTTTCACCCTGACACAAACCCCATCATTGCAGTTGGGTTAACCAGCCTCAGCAGAGAGGCCGAGTTGTTTAGACAGGGAGAATAAATGCATTTGTGCTGCAGAGATTGTTTCAGCCATGGTGGAGAGAGGTCCTGCCTGCTTCCCACTGTTGGGTGCTGAAGAACAAGTGAAATCAAGGGGAGGTGTGCTATGTACTTACACTGTGTGTGTGTAAACAACGAAAATCCTGTGTTTCTGTTACTGTTTAACTTATATCTGCCTTTATACCCCTTCCTGTCTCCCACAGATGTGAGAGCTGTGTGGAACTGCTCTTTGTGAGAGGAGCTGGGAATTGCCATGAGTGCGATACCCCCCTGCGGAAGAGTAACTTCAGGGTACAGCTCTTTGAGGATCCTGCTATTGACAAGGAAGTAGAAATTCGGAAGAAAGTGTTGAAAATGTGAGTTTTAGCAGTTAAAAGAACAGAAGGTGAACGTATTCATGGATCACCATTTAAAAAATTGACTTACTCCTCCACTAGTACAGAGGAGATTTATTTGTTTTTAAAGTGACAGCCCATATAACCTGACTGCGTTTAATGTGGAGGGATTTCAGAGAATCTGATTTTATGCAACAACTGAGGGATGAATTCTCTATTTAGCCTGGAGGGATTCCTGCTTAGCATTAGAAAATGTTGGGTGTTTCTATGTGGCCTCCTTTGGCAAAGACTTTCCTCCTAAATGGAGATGATTAGATATTGAAGACTACAGCTGCTTCCCTTTGAGAGCCTGAACATGGGAGTGGGGCAAGAACAGAACTTTGATTGTTTTGTTCCCTAGGG
The DNA here is from genome assembly GCF_000691845.1 of Merops nubicus. Taxonomy (NCBI): domain Eukaryota; kingdom Metazoa; phylum Chordata; class Aves; order Coraciiformes; family Meropidae; genus Merops; species Merops nubicus. Next base: position 21,779 of record NW_008595756.1, read on the forward strand.
ACCTGTTCTGAGAGTTGAAGGCCAGTTCCCTTCAAAATGAAAATGAACAAAAGAGAAGCTGTGTTCACATTGTTTTCTGCTTCACACAGCAATTGTTAGTGGAAAAGCTTCCTTAGAAGCCTTGGGTTACAAGTATGTCATGCAGATTTGAGAGCTCTTGGAATTAAGGTAAAAGATGTCTAAAATTGCATCTTACTGCTTGTGGCCAAGAGATAACATTTTGTAAGGAAAAGAAATGAACCAGTTGGTGTTTTGACAGAAGATGGTCTGGTGAAATGCAACAAACCTGGAGAGACTTGTGTGTGCAAAAATGAACGTACAGGTAAATTGTAAGCTTGGGCAGCCTTTATCTAAGACTTTGTACAATACTAAATGAATTGTATGATGTTGCTGAGATGTGGGGGAATTGTCACTGAATACCAAGATGATGATGTGGAAAGTAGTAATAATTTTGATGTTTGATTATAAAGTCTACTGAAATTAACAAAAGTCAAACTGGAATGAAGTCAGTTTGGTTGACTGAACACAGAATGAAGTGTAGTTAGAACAGAAGATGTTCTGAAATGCTTGGCCCCCTCAGATGTGCCAAATTAGTTTTTAGTAGGCAGAAAAAATGTCCCCAAATTGGAAATTGGCCAGAGTTCTTGAGATTAAATTTGTGTACTCCAGGGTGTTATCTGTCTTGGTCCACAGAGCAGGCAGAATCTTAGCTTTGTATTTTCTTGGGAAGAAACCCTGCATGTCTTGACTTTGAGAGGCTGTCCACCTTCTAGCCAGTTGTCCCTTCATCATCTTACTTTTTCCAGCCATGGAGAGAGTTGGATACATTCAGTTCTGCAATGGTCTATTGATATGAAATAAGATAACTGTGTAACGTTTTCAGTTTGCTGCTGACATACGCTTTCTGCTGTTGGCACAAAGCTTAATTCCCTTTTCTGATATTTCTAGGAAAGCTTTTCTTCTGGGTGTTACTGTTGTCTATGCCTTTGTTAACAGGTTTCTCATACTGAAGAGCTGGCTTAGAATTAGTATATTCTAGCCTCTATATTCCTGTTTAACCCTGGAAAAGGAATCAGCCAGCAGTAGGCAAGGATAGCGCTGTTTTATGCCAGGCTGGCTCCTTTTCTTTGAAACAAGCACTTATGTCTTTTTAAAGATTCTGTATGTTGGTCAGTTGTGGGAGCCATGAAGCACATGGATTATAAAACTAGGTCAATATTCAATATGCTCACAGCACAAGCCTTGTTGAATTGAAATTGCTTTTTTTGTGTTATATAAATACTTGTTTCTCTTTTCTTAAAGATACAATAAAAGAGAGGATGACTTTTCCAGTCTAAATGAATATAATGATTTCCTGGAAGAAATAGAAGAAATTGGTAAGTATTATATATTGGTTACATTTTTGATGTGCTGTGCTCATGAGACCATAAGCTTTTATCTTCTGACCTCTGCTACCCATGAGAATGTCTAAGTTGTGTTTCTGTAATAGGGTTTATCATAGTATCAGATGTTTATCTAATTACTTTTTTGGGTACATTTTAAGTCATATTTGCCGAACTGTAGGACATCCTCAAGTAAAATATTTTATCTGTTAGCAAAAAAACATAATTGAAAGAAGTAATGCTTTATAGCTGGAGAAGAAAGGCTTGCAGGGGACCGTTGGTGCTGCCCTGAGAAAGATTAAACAAAGAGAGGAGAAACTGAAATTTTCATTTTATACCTCTATTGGCTTTATCTACCATGGCAGAAGCCATATGGTTTCTTTCAGCATTTTTGCTTCTGCAAGTACAGTAGTTGAAGCTGCTTTGAAGCTGGTGACCTTGCATACCACTGTGGAAGCATTTTATGTTGCTGTGCAGAAGGAGAAGGTTTGGAAAGAGACATTGATTTCTTTCTCTTTGGATTAGTTGGGGCAGAACTCTGCCCTTTGGGCAAGGGACTATGTTGTCAACAGAGTTTATTTTCTTCGTAGTTAGGGTGACTTGTGATTTATGGTGGAGTGATGGATTTTCCTTAGAAAAACAGGGATGTGTTCAAAGGAGTGACTCTTAAATGGTTTGTTTCTTGGGGTTTATGAGCTTCTGAGGCTTTTCTTTTTATGTCCTGGAGGAAGAAGAGGTGCCTTAGAACGTGCAGGAGGGGCAGCGGATGTGATTTGAAGGAAAACATGGGGATGCCACTCCCCTTTGGTTTCTCAAAGGAGCCCTTGCTCCTCTTTGCACTGTGGTGTTTTGTAGAAATGTATCCAATACACTTACTGCTGTGAGTAATGTGTCATGTTTTCATTGGCATCAGAAGGCTGAGGCTGGAGAGCTAAATTGTGTGACTGGGAAATACAAGGCACACTCATACAGGTCCAAATATCTGGAGGAGACAATGTGGGTGTAGTTCTGTTTTTGGTTTTTTTTTTTTTTTTTTTTTTGGATGCTGCTGGGGAAGGAGGGAGTGAACAGAAAGAGTGGTTGCATCTTAGCCAGAGAATTTGGGAAGAATATGTGTGCTCATGGAAAGGAAAACTGCTCTTTATTTATGTAGCATTAAGTGCAGGTATCCCACTCTGAGCTATTGCAGGGGTGTCCTGGTTTTGGCTGGGATATAGGAGGGGTTGTTCATCATCTGCAACAGGGAGTTGAAATTTTGCCTGTAATTGCCATAGCCTCATCAATTTGTGCAGAATGTTTTGGTAGTCTAGCTCTTTGAATTACATTGTTAAATGTCGAGTAGGTCCAGAGCCTGCATTGGTAACTTGGTTTAGAAGCACCAGAAGTCATGGCTGGTCTTTGTAACCTTGCAAGGAAGATTAAATTTGGCAACAGTTGTGATGGGCCTGCAAATGCGTGATGAAGCAGCTCCATAGTTAGAGTTGTTAGGAATTGGAGTTAGTTGCCTGAAAGTCATACCTAAAATACTAAAAGGAATAGGAAGTCTGTGTCCTGGTTTCTTGATGTAGCAGTCAGAGTGATGAGAGGAAAGAAGAGGTATGGTCAAAAGGCTCTTAATTTTCACCATCAAAGGGGTCAGTTATGATCTCTACTAACTTCAGGTGGCTGCAGAAGCTGGAGGACAGGTCAGACCCAAGAACACCACCTTGGCTTAAGAATTCAAGCCCTGTCCTCCCCTCCCTGCTGGCAGAGCTTGTTGTGCACATCTTGCTCTCCCTAAGCCCTCCCCTGCCTGTGCTCTGGGGCAGAGTCCTCCAGCTGATAGTTGTCTGGTATGTAGTGATAGTGTGACTTCTTCCACTGTGTTGTTTTTTTTTTCCTGTGCATGTTGTGTGTGGTGTGGCTGAACCAGGTGTTAAAGGTAAGTGTCTTTGACTCCACATGGTTACTTCACATTTTACTCCCGAACATATTTATTTAATGTTTTTATGAATGTGAATTCCCTGCTTGTTTGTGCATGTGGAAAAATTAGGCTGCAAGATGGGAAGGAAATGGATTAGTAGTCATGCAGCACAAAGTTTGGCATTTTGGAGCTAACATCCAGCAGGGTGATGTTAGCTGGTGGGGGTTGTTCAAGCTGCTAGGCTGGGAATTGAGGGAGCAGCAAAGAAATGGATATCTCCTTTCTTCCCCTGTCCCAGCAAACCTTTCTCTTTTTCTATAGGAGGGTCGAAATCCAGCTTTACTCTTTTCTTTTTGAAGGTAGTTTTTGTCTCTTAAGTTGTTGTGGGGGATTAAATGAAGTAGTTGCTTGGCAGAGACAAAATGTAAACATCCCATATAAGTATACTTCAAGTAACCCTGGCACAATTCTGATAGTTATTCTAAATATTTCAGACAGGTCAGCTCCAACATTTGCAGCAATTGCACTGTCTTATTCTGTTGATATGAGATATGTCCTCACTTAAAACACATTTTCCTCCTTCATATCAGGATTGAAGACCATTTCTGTTTAAAGAAGTTGGGTGGTATAGAAAAAGTGAGAGAGAAAGGTCAAAAAAACATTAGGGTAGTCACCTCATAAGATTTCTGTTATAAAAACCACGTTTTTGAAGTGGTTTAGAATGTAGCCACTAAATAATGCTTTGGGCTAAAACGTGTTACACAAGGCTTTAAATGGAAACCACATTTTAAAGCAAGTCTTCCCTAGAAGAAAAATCAGTTGGACAATTTGAGAACATTGTTAACACAGTTTGTTGTCATTAACACTAGGAAGAAAAATAAAGTGAAGGGGTTAAAACCTGCCTTTGGGAAAGGTGTGGACAACATCTGTTGGAACAAGTCAGGTCTGTGCCAATATGATGAGCAGGACAAGGTTAAGCCTTAGAGTGTTGCTGCAAGTTACAGTCTCTGGACATCGGGCGTAATTTGCTTGCTCTTTCCACACAATTTTCTTCTTTCCTGGAGTATCTCTGTAGCCAGTTTTTCAAAACCCTGATGTGTAAGCTGTCCAAAGCAGGACCCGCCTCCTGACGTGCCTACACACTGCCTGGCACCGTTTTGCTGACACCTGGATGAGGCCTCTAGGCGTTACCGCAACAATTGTTAATAACAATTAATGCTTTTTAAAAACATTCAGTACTTGGAAGGAGACTTCTGTATTTGTTCCCTTCAGATTCCTGTATCTCCTTACTCCTCTAACAATTTATGCAATACCAGCTGCCTGGTGATTTGTCTTAGAAGGTTAATCTCACAAGCAATCCTTGCAGATAAAGGATTCTTATATCTATGATCACTTGTGGTTGTGGTATTTATTGTTTTGTGGGTTGTTTCTCCCTTCTCTCTATGTGCACGAGGATGGTATTCCTGGGCCTGACAAAGGGAAAATAACCCAGCTAGGAACAGTCTTTATCAAAGATCCATTTTGAGCATTTCATCTGAACAAAGATTTCAGTACTACACTGTTCCAGCCAAAATGATCTTTCTTAGACTGCTGGGACTGTTCATTTATTTATTACTATGCTAAGATATTTTTTCTGGAAAATTATTAACCCAATAAAAGACAACTGAGGCTAAACAGAAATAATTATTAGTACCTAAGTAGACTTTTCTGGCTTAGCTGTGGGTCTTCTTTTGTTTCTGATGATTATTTTTTTTTTTTTATAGTAACAGAAGTACTGTTTGGAAGGGACTTGTTAAAACCTCTTCCATCTCTTCTCCCTCTCACTTCACTTCCTACCCCTCTTAAAAGTACAGGGACCAGGCATTGAAAGCACCAGCAGAAGATGCCATAGCTTTGGATTCCCTGGGCAGACTGAGGATGTGGTCGTCTACCTTCAGAGCACTTTGCTCAAAGCAGTTCTTCTGCTATTCCCTACCTCTGGCTGGCAATTTATGAAGATGATAATGAAGGAATTGTTTGTAGTAGGGTGAGAGGAATATTGTTTGAGGAACCAATACTAGTGATTTTTGAATTTTCAGCTGACTTATACCAGCAATGCAGATCAAACGCTGTCAGCAGAGCAATCATTTGCTATCCTGCCAGAGAGGGAATATTCCTACTATTTGAATAGCAAATTTTTTTTACATGGTAACATTGTGGTCTCTTAAGGGACCAGGAGGAAGAGTTTCTGAAATTTTGTACTCTCAGACTAAAACAGGGAGATTTTTATGAACGCAGAAGTCCTGCATTGGAGTGACATTCATTCACGTCTGGACAAATCATTGTGCCATACATTTAGAACTTTTGTCTCCCTTTCTTTATTTGATAAGTAGGAAAATATTTTTCCATTTTTTATAGAATTACATAATGAATATTGTTTTGAAAAGCAGTGAAAGTCTTCCTGTAAAAGCTTAATTTCAGGAGTAGGGAGTTTTACCTAAATGGAATGAAATGTTTCAGAAAAACAATAGTCTTCTTGTTATACTTCAACAGATGTCTCAAGGCAAGTCATTTTATAAACCAACCAATGTGAGATGGATAAGTAGATAAATAATTGTTGCATACAAAACAGCTTCTGTTTCTTTTCCCTGAAGGGTTTCAGGCCTCTTATATCAGCTTATGCTATATTTCAGCATGGACAAAAATGTCTGGCTTCTCTTTGAAACCTTTTCAAACTAGCCATCTGCTTTGCCAGTCATATTCAGATCTATACCAATGTTTTTTCAGGGTAGATGTGGCTATGAGTTAGTTTAACTATTTCTGGTTCTTCTGGTTTTATAAACTTGTGTTATTTTTTCAACAAGGTAACATTTGGAAGAATTACATTTAAAATAAATTTCTGGCAAAACCAAAAGCAGACCAAACAAAAAACTGTACTGTGTAACCACAGCTATGTAAAAGATGTTGACTGTTTGTGACTGTCTTCTTCTGGGTTGATATTTTTTGTTTTTTAAATGCCAGGTAAGTTGTGGAGGGGACAAGGGAGAGAAGAGAAAGATATAGTCTCAATTATCTTTTGTGGCCTAATGGCCTCAAAAAATGGACATGTGAATGGTAATTGTGAGGATACAATGGCCAAGAATTTGTATTTTCTGAATATTGATGAAAAGATATTTGAAGCTTATAAAAAGTATATTAGAAAATAGATTGGAAGAGATTTTGGCTGGTTGGCCACTGGTAATCATGCAGTGTCAAAGAGGGTAGATTGTTTTGCTGCTGGAGTGTTTTTTGTAGGAGGGAAGATATTCCTTTCATTTATTATAGGACAGCTGATGTCCATGTAGAGACATCCTCCAGGTCTTAACACTATTGCAAAAAGAAAAATTAACTCTTCAGTGTCTTAAGTCTGGAGATGTGGACACCTTAGTGTTGAGGAGCAGATACTTAGGACCAGGGTAATGTTCCTCTTTAATGACTATAAATCAATATTCAGTGGGAGAAATCTGCTGTGGCCTGTGAGGGTGCTGGAAATATGAGTCTTTCTGATTGCTGGTGTCCTACCATGTCCTCAAGTGACAGAGCAGAGCAAGAAAAAGTGCAATCGGGATGGTATGAGCAGATCTGATCACTGAGAGGGTTTTACCCAGGGCTTGGTTCCAGCCACAACAGGAAAACAGAAGGGAAAAGAAACCATCTTTCACCTTGCTGTGAGCAGAGAAGTGGGAATTTGAAGTGGCTATGCGGGTAGATAGTGAAGATTTTTTAAACATTGGTGGAGAAACATCTCTTACATGGAAAGGTTGCTTCCTATCAAGTAGCAAAATAAACCCACTTTCAAAAGTAGTTCTAAGTAAAGGCAGGTACCTGCATGTGTCTAAAATTTGCCTACTTTTTCCAGTTTTAAATATTATGGTTTTTGTTTTAGAAACCTAGATTGTGACTGGTTGAAGCAATTAAAGATGACTGAAAAAGGAGGAAAAAAAAAAAAACCCAACCCTGTATGTTTCAAAGCAGTTGCAAACCCCAGATACCAGGTTGTTGCTGGATTACTTTTTGAGGAATAGCCAAGATATTCAGGAGCCCAAAGGCATTTGGCATCTCTCTCCTCCTCTTGCACCTGAAGGTGGCATCTGAGCATCCTTCTAGGACAGCATGTCTCATATGCTATTTCTTTCTTGTGTTGTCATCAAAGAGTTCAGAGAGCTGGTGTGTGGATTTAAGTTGTAGTAAGTGCTGACATTGCCATGCAGCTGCTGTCATTGCAGAGCCGTGGTCTGATTGTGTGCCAGCACTTTCACATGACAATTCTTCTCTGCTGTAATACTCAAATATTAAGCTGCTTGACAGCAGGGAGCTGTGGGCTGGGAAGTTGGAGGTCAAATCACCATTGAAATATGAAAAATACAAACGAAAATGTGTTTTATGAAGGAAATGCTGCTGTGACCAGAAAGTGTATGTGTTGCAATGTGAAATGGGAAAATGCTGCTGTGCTTTTTTGAGAGAAAAAAAATGAAATAGATTTGAAATGGGTAATTTGCTTCCAAAAAACAAGACCTGAACTTTGAAGGACTTGTTTGGGTTGTAACAGTGCCCGAAAGTTCCACCTGAGGTGAAATCAGGGCTACAGAGGTAGGTGCTGCATGTAGGTGTAGTGAGGAGATGTAGCAGACTACGCACAGGAGGAAGGAAGCTTTATTCCCCTGCTCCTGGTTCTTACCAGTGGGACACCTCCAGTATAGAGGCCCAGTGATCTGCCCAGGAACAGGAGCAAAGTTGGGAGCTGAACCCAGGTTTTGATTCAAATGCTTAAACCACAAAACCAGCTTGTATCTCAAGTGACTTCAGAAATGATGGGTGGGGTCAGGGTGGAAGAGTTTGGCTGATTTAGGAACCAGGCTGAATCAAAATGTCAGCCCTTGTGATGTTGCTCATTATTTGGAAAAGAGGACGGGGAAAAAAAAAAATTACAAATTTTCTGTAAGTTTAGGAATTTCTTCAGCTGCATCTTGCCTTTGCTGCAATTCATGGAAGGGCTGAATGCATTTGATAAGAATAAGATAACGTGGTGGTTCAGTACTCCATGGGAGTATTCCTTTTCTCATCTGTAGACTTCTGGTACTTCCCTTGCATTGTCTCTGGCACTTGCCTGACCCCTTTGTTGGGCCAGTTCAGGTTACTGAGGGTTACTGTTGACACTGCAAAGCATCTGGGGAGTCCTGGAGTCAGAGAAGGGGAAAGGCTCCATTTGCTCCCTGCTTTGATTTCTTGCTGTTTCCTTTGCTACTTTCAACTGGCTTGCCAGTCTAGGCTGGTTCATGGTTGGGTTTACCTAGAACTCTTTTAAATACTCATTTCTGCCATGTTACCTGTGGAGAGGATGAAAGAAGAATGATCTTTACCAAACTGACATGTGTGCTGTTCTGCTGAGTAACAACACAAGCTTCATGCTTCCTTCCATTTCTCTCTAGCAGCCTTATACAAATGACTTGGCAGTGGTGCATGTGCCCAGGGGTTATTTGGCCCAATCACCTGAGACTGTAGAAGACAGAACTGAACCAAAATCTTCCAAGTTTTGTGCTGGCATTTCCACCAGACCCTCCTTCCCTTCTTAGGGTGTGACTTAACATGGTTGCTGTGCCCTTTTCTTGTGCTGCATTTATCAGTGGCAGTGCAGATTTCTCTGCTGCTCTTCTAAATTTGCTGTAGCCACGTGACAAAGCTCTTTGAGGCTTTGAGTGCTGTATGTTGGCAGTCTTCAGCAGCTTTAAGGCAATGATCATGAGCCCAGCATCCACTCTAGATGGTGATCCCCAAGCAACTTCCCAGTGATAATGGTGTTCAGTTGGAATTCACTTGACCCACAACTGAACCAGTGACCTAGAGTTGAAAGGCTCGGGCATTGTATCAGATTACTAATCATCCAAACCAGCTACATCTTTCAAGCTGTTGATTATAGAAACTGTTCAGTTTCTTGAGGTGTCTTCCGTGCCATGTGGAGATAATTGGGAATGTTGTGCTAAGCTATGGAGCTTGCTGGCTGACCCTGCTTGCTTGTAATTGTGTGAGATATAGTCTGCCACCATTAAGAGACATCAAAAGAATGTCACTTATGCTATTGATCTGGATGCATCTGCAGATTCCTTATAATATAGGTAATTGTACATCGGTGCCTTTTAAGTTACCAAGTAATGTGAAATTTTTTATGCACCTGAGAATTTGAACAGTCTCTGTAGTTTTCGTCCATTAGATAATCTTATGAAATTGAATGGCTTAATTTCTGACCCTGTCTTAATTTATATGTGTTTAGTCTATGAGTACAGGAATCACTGTGTCCTTAGCTGTAAATGCTACTTGAAATGGTCAAGGTTTTGTGGGTAGTATTATGATTATTCACATGTATTATCAGTATCATAAAATAGGATGCAAGACTCAAATTCTCATCTCCTACAGATGTATTAAATCTAAAGGAATTCTCCTGGCTTCTGTTGAAGCTTGCAGTGATTTAGCAGTTTGTCTTGCTTTACAGGGCATATGGAAATAAATGTTGTTATTGCAATGTTTATGTCTGGTGCTAGAATGGATAGAGAACATAAGAGCAGTATTTCTTTGTCATAGTTGTGCATGCCGACCTAATATCTGCTTTCTGTCTTTCTAATATTTATGCAGTATTTAACTTGACCAACAATGTGGATGTGGAGAACACCAAAAGGAGAATGGAGCTGTACCAGAAGGATAACAAAGAAGTCATTCAGAAAAATAAGATAAAACTGGTTAGTTAACTTCTCTCCCCCACAGTTTTTATTCGCTAGTTAAAGAATTAAAGGATTTTTGGAGTGCTTTCTGTAATGTCTTGAAAACAAGTCAAAGCTGAAGGCACTGTGTAGGACGTCACTTTGTATTCAAAAACCATAATACACAAATGCTCTGCGATACGGATCTTTAGTGCTGTGTAAAGAGATTAAATTGATAGTTGAAAAGTAGTTATGCTTTATTTTGGGAAGGGCTTGAAAAGGGGGACAAGCAGTAAAGTCTGCATGTAATACATCACCACCGCATGTGTGCTGGCAGTGTTGTTGGACAATATCCAGGAGAGACCAAGTTCATTCCTGTACCAGGACAATCATTCCTTTCTCATCCGAAGGAAAAAAAGAATCCAGATGCAGACATTATGGAGCTCCCAGGAGAGAGTTGTAAAATAGAGGGAAAGCACAGGTCTGGTTTATGCAAAATTTAAAATGAAAGATGTTCAAACAAACATTAAAACTTTTGTTCAAGAGCTGATAACAATAACATCAGAAGTATTGTATACATGATCTGTATGCAAAACACATGGCTCTTTGAAGATTCATTCATTAAAATACGTCTTGGATATAATTTTGTTCTTTAAAAATAAACTTGCAAGCATTTCTCTCTGTAAGGAAAGTTTAATCTGTTAAATATTTTTTTTCAGTATAAAAGTACACATTGTTATCAGTTCTGGAAGGAACATGTCTGCCCAGAATGTGACATAACAAGGTTTTGTGTTTGTATTCCTGTTGCACTAAGGAAATGCTTTCAAATCAGTAGGGGTGAAATCCTCACTCCCCTGAAGTCTGTGGCAAAACTCCCAGTGATTTCTTTCGCTCTAGGATTTCACAGGAGGAGACTGGAATCTGAAAAATGTTTGTTTGAACCTCTGCCTTTTAAAGGCAAGGAAATTTCCCTAGGGGTCCATCTCTGATCTGCTATCCTCTCTCAGACACTGTGCAATATCCTATGCTTCAGAGCTTGAAGAGACCTGCCAGATCTTTGGCTACATGTCTTATTTTACAATGTAGGTACAACCTCTAGGGTCACCATGAGGATAGTGTGCTTTGTCCACAGCCCACCTTCCGCTGATGTGTGTGCCTTGCAGACAGCTTGTGCACTAGCTGTGTGTTCATATCAAGCAGCACAGTAATACTCAGTACCCACCGAAGCCCCCTGGGCCTGCTGTTTTCTGTACTGTATGGTCTTGCTGTGCTAGAGACTGTCTGGTGGAAGCTGGACAAGCCTGCATGAATCCAGACTTACTGGAGATCTGGAGACATTCAACACTTCTTCTTCAACAACTGAAACATAATAAGAGACTTGACGCAGTTGCTATTCAAAAAACTGCATGATCCTACCCATAAATCTTCCTCTTTTCCAAAAGCTGAAAGGGTGCTTTCTCTCTCTAGCTCTTCTTGTTAGGTTTTGGAATGTCTTTACTCCATAAATGGTAAAAGGTGTCCTAATTTCTCACCTGAACTTAATATGGCCAGTCATTGTCCATTCTTAGACTAACATAAATTTTGCTGTTCACTGTAATAGTTTGCTTCTGAGGTGGTCCCTCTTGGTGTCTTTGTTGCCCTTTGCCTGTTCCAGTTTGGATTTGTTTTTGACAAGCAGAAGGGACCAGAACTGAATGCAGTATCATAGCTGAGATCTTAACAGCATGTTATAAAAGAACACTGTTTTGCCATCTTTACTGGAAGCATGATGATGTGATCCTAAGACTCTTCTCCTGTAGTGCTGTCGTGTGGGAGGTTCAAAAACAGTAGCAGTCAAGTAGTGTGTCATGTTTTCTTCTCTTTGGTTTCTAACTGGTGAAATGTCTCCAAATCCTTTGTAAAGTATTTTGATCTAACTTCTGCTACTTCTGTCCTCTTGAGTGTATGATTTTTCTTACAAATCAAAATACTAACTTACTGAACCAGGCACCTCAGGATTTGAATAACTGCTCCTCTTCTGTCAATACAAGCTATATTTTTCATCTTTGTTGCCAGTTCCACATGAATTTGCTACTCAAGTACTAACCCCTGTTGGATCTGTAGATTTGATATTGGACCATGCAGAGAAAAAGTTTAAGTAGACAGGTTTGGTTAAAAAGGTGAAGAACTCTTGGAGAAGGGGTTCTTGTCATTAGAAATTGATTTATATATGTATATTTATATATATATAA
>NW_008595757.1:0-2441 GCF_000691845.1 Merops nubicus
TATGTCCCTGTGCGTGTCTGGGTGGCAACCCCAAAGGGCATCAGGACAGTCCCTGCCTGCGGCTGACCTTGGCCAGCCTGGGGGACGGGTCTTCTCCGAAGACCTAGCGTCGGTGGTGGGAAGGAGGCAGGGACACGCGTTGTGTGCTCTGAGGTCCCTTCTCGGGCAGGTGCAGGGGAGGGACGGGACGGCTGTGGGGGACAAGATGCATCCATCGGTCCTCCGGCATGTCTTGTCCCTATACATGTGGCACCAAGGTGTCACGCCTGTTGCCCCCGAGGGCCGCCCTGTCACAGCAAAAAGGGCTCTTCAGGCTCCAGTGGGGTTTGGGATTCGAGTCCTCTGCCTCCTGCCCTTCACCAGCTAGTCGGCCATACTTGCTGGTCTCCTGCGTGAAGTGCGGCCGCCGGTGCAGGGCGCGATGCTGGAGCTGCTGCCCCCAAGTCTTTGTCTGGTGCTGGCCTGCACCGCATCCCTCGGGGCAGAAGAGGTGACTCCGGCTTTGGGGCTCGGCACACAGGGCAGAGATTGTAGCACTTTGTTCTTGTGTCACACCTAGCATTGCTGCCTGTGCTGCCGGCAAAGTTGTGCCCGTTTGAAATCCCCCTGCCTGAAAGGAACGAATAATTTGGGGTACGTACTGCGGTTGCAGCAGCTAAATGGCTCCTGCCAGCTGTCCTCTCTGGAGGAGGTGCCTGGTTCCCCCCGCAGGGGCTCTCGTCTGAGCTGAATCCATTCAGTTTATGCTTTTTTTTTCTTTCTCTCCTTGAAAATATCCTTAGAAGTATTTCATAAGTCGTTTTTAATAAATGCGTAAATACTGATGGTGAAACTCGTAGCCAGTCCTTCTTTCTGGTTATTGTAGTGGGCAATGTACACATGGCTGTGACAGGGTGATTTTCCTGTTCACTTCGTGAATGCCCTTGAACCCAGTGGACATGCATAGGTTCACGTCTGTCAGTAAATGATGCTGAGTAACTTCTTAAGTTCATATCTTGGCAAGGAGGGGGGGGGAAGAGTAGATAAAACCATTTTTATTTGTTAAAAAAATGAGGTTACTTCTGTTTGCCTCTATGGAGCTGCTTGTGTGAGCAGAAGTAAAGGCTTGGTTTCTCTTAAGACTGAAAATTAATTTTGACTATCTAATGCGCTCTTTTGTAAGTGGCTTTTCCTCCTTTTTCTCTGTTTAATTTGGGCCTACTGCTTCTTTTTTTAATCGGGTAGTATTTTCCTTTGCACTTCATTTGAAGCGGTCAAGTTTCCTAGGTCACCTTGGGATATAAAAAACATCTTACAAGAAAAAAAAGAAGTACCTTAATTTATGTTGAGCCTAAATTCTGCAGCTATTCTTCTTGTGTCTCTCTATATTTATTAATGTCTCTTTTTAGAGAGATGATAGTTCCCGTTATTTTAAACAAGGATTTAGAAGGACAGTCGTGAATTTCTTCAATTTTTTTTAACAGTTCAGGATCTTTCTGCGATACTGAATGTTGAATGTAAAAGGGTTAAATTAAGATTTGCTGGAATCATAAAATGGCTCAGTGAAGAAAAGCACTAAATTGTTTGATTAGTAATAAATACTAAGCTATATAATCAGACAATTTTCTTCCCTAAACCACTTAAGAGATTTCCAGAAAGTAGTAGTAGTTTCTGTTTATGTGTGCATAATTAATAAGCACATTTAAGATGCAGGAGTTTCAATACCATTCTTCCAGAAGTTGACAAAGTTAATTATTAAGAGAATGCATGGGGGTTTAAAAAAAAGGCAGAAATAAATTGCTGCCAGTAACTTAGTAGTTAAATAGGTGTAATGTGCATGTTTCAGCATCTTGGATCGTTCATTGCAAGTGGAAAGGCTAATAGGTAATACTGACAACAAATGTAATTTCTGGGTTACAGAGGTGTAGCCTGCGATGGGTTACCAGCCTGTTATCGTAGCCAGGCTCCGAGTCATGGGAGCCGCCTTTCTGTAATCACACTCTCCTCGTTATGTAATCTCAGCTCCATTGCATAATAGGGCTCAAAATACAACAGGCGCTCCCCTAGCCCCATTGCATTATTAATTTTGCAGCTAATCGACTTTTTTTTTTTTTAATAAAAATAACGCCACCGAAATATTGAGATATTGAGAGCCAACGCATTTCGCAGAGCTGTTGTACTGGTTTTGGGTCACTCTCGCCCTGCTGTGGATCGTCTCTGTGCCTTCAAGGAGCCGTCCTGAACAAATAGCAACATCTTACCCCACGTTAATTGTGCAGTTTCTATAAGCAGGCTGCACCCTGCAACAGCATTAAATATTCAGCACACTTGCTATTAGTCAGGAAAGCTGGCAGGGCGAGGTCCGCTCTCCACCTCCTCGAAGCGACCCTGTGTGAGCAAATGGCAGCAGCCATGAGGCCAGGCAGGGGGCGGGGCGCCGCCGAGACCCGGGCCGAAACGGG
>NW_008595757.1:2472-28485 GCF_000691845.1 Merops nubicus
GCAGGAGACGGGCCGCTGCCGAGACCCGTGCATAAACGGCACCTTCCAGAGAGATGTCACGGGTTCACAGCACCATGATTTAGCGTGGCGTCGTGAATACTGGAGCTGCTGACACATCCCGAAGCGTGCCTCGCTGGCGCGGGCGCTGGTGCGAGGAGACAGGGCTGAACTTCCCACGAGCACATGTTCCTCCTTGCGGCAGTTCACGTGATGAAACCAAGGCAGCTGGTTTCATTCAGCGTTTCTCATCGGCCCCGTTTTGCTGAGCTCACTGTAATGCTGATGTTCTCTGATGGTTCTTCGAGGAGAAAGGCACTGCTTCTTAGTGTGTTGTTTTGTCAGAGCTAGTAGTAATCTATGAACATATATAACCTTCGTGGTTTTTGATGAAGAGATCAAAAAGCAGACAAAACCTAACGCTGAAAATATATTTTCTGGCAGTCAGGATTCTTGACAAATTCAGATTTTTTAAAATAGATTTCACAGACCTTTCAGCAGAGTAAAAGAAAAAATGACATAATCATTCTGACATCTCACAGGTGAAATATTTCACTCAGGAGTTATGTCTGTGAGGAGATGTAAACGTGCAACATAGAAATTCAGAGGTAGCACTTTTCCGTTACTTTTCAGCATTGCCCTTGCAACCTGGATCCAGGTCCCCAAACCTGAGCATGTCTTCCAGGGCTGGATTTTAAACCAGGGTGCCTGTTCCTCTAGATTTCACCATGCAAGAACCACACACCTCAGATGACCTTGCTTGACAGATGTCCTGCCTTACAGGATGTGTACCCTTCCTACCTATCACAAATTTAGTATTGCATTTTTAAATAGCTTTTTTCTGGAAATACAATGTTTCAAATAGAAAAGAAAGAATTTCACTTTGAATTAAACAATTCAGCAGTCCTAAACAACACCTTTTTTTTTTTCAGTTTTCAAGGGGGAAAAAAGTTAATTAACAAACAAGTTAGGGGTTGTTTGGTTGGTTGCTTCAGCTATTCAGCTGAGAAAATCAATTATTCACACAGCTCTAGTCAGTATCTTGAGGGGAATTCTCAGTACATCAAAGGCCTAAGACATTCTCTGTCCAGGATCGAGAATCTTATTTTAAAACACTTGGTGTTGTCCTTAACTCAGCTGTAGCTTTGGTTCTAAGGGGATGACCTCGTGCTTGCTTCCTGAACAGTCAGCTGCTTTCTGGCTCCCGTCACCATATGCAAAAGTGGCGGGCTGCTGTGAAGCTCGGGTGTCAGCCAAGGAGCTGGAATGGTGCTAACAAAATAATTTAAGTACCAGTTGTTTGTTGTGCTGGAGGCAACTGTTCAACATGCCTGTCTAGGCAGAGCTGCTCATGTCTGTCTGTCGATCCAGGCTGTGGAGGTGACCCACTGAGCATTGCTGCTTCTTAGCAGAACATTTTACACCAGTTTATTGATAACTTCAGAGAGAGATTTAAAAACTAATGTGTTAATCTCTCTCTTGTCATGATAGTATTAGTAACTGAAGGAAGGAAGAGGGAACAGTGCTGGTTGTAGGAGAATGTTGAAACAACATGACGTTCATAGTGGCTCTCCTTGAGTAATGCACATGGCTGAGGCCCCTGCTTGTGTTTCAAGGAGGAATCATCTCTCTTGTTTGAAAAATATGGTAGATTATATGGTTCTAAATGAAAAGGAGCAGACTTTGTCCAAAAGAGGAAGAGAATTTAGTGTCCTCTGATAGACATGTTGTTTCTCCCTGGAGAGGAATGATTTGTCACTGGTGTGACAGAAGTTTAAAAGAGAACAAAGCTATGTATGCCAATGTCCAAATAATGCATCAGGAATTTAATTGTTTTTTGAGAACTAACACAGGTGCACCTGTTGCCTGTAGGACTTTGAGTTTAAGTGTGCAGTAGTGCTGACCTGTAGCTGCCTTGTCCTTTTTACAAGGCCCTTGTTCTCTCCATGGAGACTGGGGACAGAAGTACCAGCCAAAGGCAGCTGTCAGGTAACTGGTGACTCTGCAGATTATGTCATGGAGAATGTTCTTCCTTTTTGGGAAAATACTCTCTTATTCTTCCAGTGAATAGAAGGAGCATAAAAATTTTGTCAAGACACACTAACACAGGAATGGGGAACTCCTAGTTACAAATATTCTTCCTGTGGTATTCTTCTGTATAGTGATTTAAATCAAAATCAAAACACAAATTGTAATTAAGATTTCATTTTCTATTGGAAAATTTCCTGAATTCAAATAAAAGTTGTTGTTGTATGGTACTTACATCCCTCATATTGTAAAATATTGCCCATAGCAGATGGGACTTGCATGGTGTCCAGGAGGTCAGCAATCTCCAGGTCTTTCAAATATGTATAGCAGAAATTGCAAATCCATGGGTTTTCATACTCCAGGTGGTGAGTTTGAGGACTGTAGCCATGAGTAAATCAGCTATTCTCGCAGGCTGCAGAAATGTGTAGTGAACACAATGGTCTCAGAATTATTTGGAGCCCTTGTATTGTATTAGGACCTTAAAAAATAAAACTGCCTTCCTTTTTGCATTTAATTAGTTGCCTGAGCAAATGATGCCAGTTACCATCAAGGGGAGAAATGTGTCTTAGGTTGATGGTTGAAAAACACGAGTTTATACACAAAGATGACAGAGGAGGCAAAGAATATACTATGAGGCTTGCTCCTCATGAAAAGGTATAAAGGTATATAAATACTGGGCCAAAGAGGTAACAGAATATTATTTAGCTACAGAGGAAAATCAGATATATTGGCCTTCTAAGATTTCTCCTCTGTTGCAATTGAGAAAACTTGCATTTTCAAGCTGAAGTGTAAGTGAGAGCATATATATTTGCTCTGCTGAGACTGATGAATGGCCTGGAAAAAATATTGTTCATGTGCACTCTTGATACATTGCTTTTCTGACTATCCCCTATTATTATGTAAATACATTCTACTGAGAGGAGTGAAGACACAGGGATTCCAACTCATTGAAGTAGGAGGCTGTTTTAGTTCTTTTAAAAAGCAGGGGCAACACAATCTCCATTTTACCCCTTCAAAGCATAAAAAGGACAATTTTTAAATGCTTTCACTTATCACCCTTAGTGTTACAATAGTAATCAAATAAGTTAAATCACTTAATTGAAACAAACTGCATATTTTAAAACATGCTTTTATTGCAGGTAGAACTAATTCTCCCTTGCAGTACTTGGCTGATCTAAATAAGAATCTAAAAGAATTGGTACTTTGGATCATTAGCAAATTGAAGTTGCTCAAAAGAACAAGATTCCCCTTCCCTGAATTATAAAAGAAGTCCTCATTTTTTTTTTGGTGGCAGTATTCAGACACAGAGAACTTTGTAGTATTTGGATGTTTTGTCAAATACTTTGTTGAAGAATTGTGTTTTTTCAAATGCAGAAGGCTTAGTCCCAAGGGCTGGTGTGTCCTCCTGGAGAAGCAACATAAGTGACCCACTTTGTATTGTGAGGGAGATTTATTCTTCCTTATACAGGCTAGCCTTGAAAATATGCAGATGTCCTAGCATCTACACAATGCCCAGGGATTTCCATGCATGACCAGATCAAAGATTTGTAACCCCACAGTAATTCTGTTCCTCATATCACAGGGGTCTTATTGCCAGGCATGACCTGAGGCATGTCCCCCAAGTGGGCATCTGCTCTCACAAAGTGGGGCGTTGGTTAAGTAACATAGTATTAGCTGTTTCTTTTTTCCCCTCTAAGTTCCTTTTGGCTGATGAGAGTCAGTGAAGATCTCTTCTTTTCCTTGATGTATTCAGTCCTTCACATACTGTTTCCAGTTTACAAATTATCTTCTCAAGTAGTTGTCAAAAAGGTAACGCTGACATGAGGTGCAAAGGGAGATGGGAGGATGGAAGGATTGCCAGGTGCAATTACTCCACAGTTAAACAAGGAGAACTTGAGGGGCTGTGGTGATTATACTGTCTGAATGGCTCAAAATATGCCCATAATAATAAGATGTGCAGGATCCAGTTGTCTCGCTTGTAAGTGGAATACCAGGTTTCTGTGGAATATTGTATTTCTGAGTCATACTCCACAGAGTCATTTCCAGAGGGTGCTTGAGCACTCCACAGTGTGGGTCTTCAACTTCATGTGGAAACAGCAGTAATTGAGTAGGTCTTGGAAGTTGGAAGAAAAGCTGCATGGGAAGGACAGGGTACTGTCACCTAACCTGGCTGGTAGTGAAACCAGCACTGCTCTGGGAACTGAAAGAACATAAGCTAGGGAGAAGCATGGGTGTGCTTTGGTGAAAATGAATTTGCAGTCCCTGTTGGTCTGTGTGGAACAGTGGAAGTGTCACACTTAAACATTCAAGTGATTCCTTTTTTGAAACAGGATCAGGCTGCCAGTCCAATTTACCCCATTCCAGAGAAAAGTTGGGCTGAGGAGCAGTCGTCAGCCTTTTGTGGTAGATGCATGCCTGTGTCATGCACATGCAGAGTCTGTCCTTGGAAAATGCATTTTCATCTGCTTCATGATACCGTACGTGTTGTTAAAATCAATGATCCTCCCTAACTTAATCCTCTTCTGTGCAGACTCTCCAAAACCCCTGGAACCTCTGCAGTGTCTCCTTGATAGCCTTACAAGTTAGTCACAATCCCAAATCTGCATTCAGAGATGAGTGAAAGTAAATCTGAGGTAGGAAGAGTAAGCATGCATTAAGAAATTGCCTGGAGCTCAGATGCTTCTCATAGTAAAGCTTTGTGAGCTGTGGAATGACCAGATATTTCTCCTGTTTCTAGGTTTGTGTTGCATATGGTAACAAAGCCTTCAGCAGCAGTAAGAAGCGTAGGGCCTATTTCCATAGTATGTACCCATAAAAAAATCCTAAAGCATCATGAAGCAGAGGAAATTGATGCTACTAATTTTTCAGATTTTCTATTAATTTCTACAAATGTCAAATTTTCTGTAAATTTGACAAGATTGTTTCTGTTAGACATATAACTGGTATTGAAGTGTTCTGTAATTATTGGTGGGAGGAGGACACTTCACAGTTAGAGCACTTAGACCAAGGAGAGGTGATCTGAGTTTAGCTTCCAGGTTTTGCCACTGACTTCAAGTGTAGTCATGGGCAAGCTGTATAACTTTACCATATTCCTCTTTCCCACCTGTGAAGTACAGATGATCTTCTTTCCAAAGGTCATTTGAGGATACACACTTAAAACACTCAGAAGTGGGAGCTCTATGAGTAGGTGTCCATGTGCATCAGTAGGAAATGTAGTCAAGAGATTGACACATTTTTTATAAATAGCAGAGGAAAAAGCACATCAGCTTGTGACTCTAATCTTACTGAATTGGGTCTTAACTCCATGAGATGTTCCATGGGGTTTATTCCTCGTTTTTTTATAGCATGGTGAAACTTTGGGAAATGTGGAGGTAGACAATGTTTTCTGGGCTGTAGCTCCTTCTTCTTTACAACCTGTTATAAAGGATGATTTGCTTTGCTTTGGTTGGGTTTACACCCATGGCTGTGTTTAACTTGGGTAGCTTCAGGTTCCTGATGTGGAGGACCTGTGGGCTGATGCAAAGAAGGCCTATCACACTCCTAGATTTTTCACTTGGAGTTGCCCTCAGTAACTGCTGGTACCTGCTTCCACAGAGAGGTAGTCCAAGGAGCTCAGCAGAAGCCTGAAAGAGATGTCCCTTTGTCACTGAGACTAGTATGTGCTCATTTGATGACAGTGGACAGGGACCATATCTTTTGATGGAAGCTCACCATGTTGTACGATGGCATCTTCGGCCCTGGAGATGCTAGAGGCACCTCCCAAGAATGTAGTCGGCTGCCAACATTTTCTCATTCTTTTGCCAACACAAAGTTTGCTTCACCAGTAAAATGCAGGAAGGGAGTTTTTAACCCTTACGAGTGCTGAAATGGTGCTGCTGACTCTGTGCTGACTTCAGGGAAAGGTGAGGAGGAGCAGCACAGTGCTCTGTAGCTGTCCAACAGTGGCTGGGGCCATAAATGTTTGTCTGGATTAAGAGCTACTTGCAGACAGACAAGTGAGCATTAATAATTACTCAGCTGGAACTCAGATTTCTTTCCTGAACAATGAACATTCACACTCCCAGAAGGAGCAATTTATAGGATGCTTTAAAGCTGGAGCTTGCTGAGTTTTCACTTCTTTGTATTCTTTGTTATGTATATTCTTAAAAGGGAGATCAAAAAAGGCATGGAAATGCTTCAGAAATTACACATTTGCAATAAAACATCCCATTTTTAATTCACTTATGCTGCAACATTAACAGTATTCGTCTACATCATTTTCTGTACTGCTTTGTCTCAGCCATAGCTAATAATTAGCCATAGCTAATAACACATATAGTTCAATACAAATCGTGTGCGGTATTTGAGACATGATTAGCTGTGCCTCATCAATCCATGAAAGAAAAAAATATAAACCATGTAATTGGTAGGGGAGACTCTATATATTGCATTCTGCCAGTGATGTTTTGACACATTGCAAACATTGAATTGAGAACATGACAGTAGCTCACTTTAGCATTGCTCTACTTTTGAATGTTTCTCTAAAGCCAGTGGAAATATTTTTCTCTGGAAACTTGTGTAGGTATTCTAGAATAAGACTGGTTCAAGCCTAAGCACTGTATCTCTCTGTTACTTACCAGGAAAGATTTGAGTATGTTTACATAATATGTGGCTTTGAACAACTGAGGCCCGAAGCCATTAGTTGCTGGCACATTATTGGAACTTGTTACATACTAGAAACCCATAGCATACCTCAGTTCTTGGAAAATTCACGGGTTTTGCATCATCCATGGAGAAGCCTGGGATGACAGACTTGGAAAATGGGCATATCCTTGTGGGTCTTCTTCCTGTCCTTGGAGGGATCACCACAGCTGCAATCTGTGGCACAGTGATGTCCTACAGTCTTTTGTGTACTTCTCTGAACCTTTGCTTGTTTTCCGTCTCTTGACATTTGCCTGGAAGTGGGCCTCCTGTAGAGATCGCTTAAGAGATGAAGGGAGAAAGTGAAATTTTACCCATGATCCCTTACATTGGTTTAAATGAAGGGCCACATTTAGCCCCAGAGTGTGCAAGGTAGGTACGATTTTCCCTGGGAAGACCAACCCTGCATATCCAGGGTTAATGAAAAGAATGCAGGATGCAGGAGTTTGCCTTAAGACCAGTGCTAGCAATGTGAGGGTTTGCCTACTTCTGGGTCTATAAGCTGTGTACTGTTCGTATTGAATGTGACTGTTTGTTAATAAGTCCAGAAAAATAAGTATAGATGTGCCTGAAGGGTTTGCTGTGCATCTGAGAGACTTGTAAAACAGGGGCTTAAGCTGTTTCCAGAATAAACTAAGTCCTGTAAGGACTTCATACAATAAATCTCTGAAAACTTGGGACCCAGTAACACAGGCACTTGAATCAGGAGAGGACTGAGCACAACCTTGAAGGATTCAGGACCTGTTGATACAGTGCCATAGCAGACCTGTGTTGGCAGTGCAGCTCCAGGTATCTAAGATGGACTTACAGACCTCCATATATCCTTTTGAGCCATCACTTCGGTGCTTGTGTGATCCTGTGAAGGGATGGCCACTGTTATGTAGACCTGTCCTTCCAAAGCATTCTTGCTTTCCTTGTTTGAAAGCAGTACGAAGCTGGCACTGAATGTGAGCGATAGCTGTTCTCAATGCAAAGAACCTATTTTTAGGTACTTATTAGTTTTAATACTTTGATGAAGCTGGGGAAGACATGAATCATACTATGCTAGGTGTTCTGCACACAATTCAGAAAGTTATCAAGCCTTTATATAACAAAAAAATGAAATGTGTAAGACAAGAGATGGCAAATGGACCTAATTCAGAAGTTAGGTAGTAGAGTGAGTTTATATTTACTTTGGAAAGTATTTCATTGGTGAGATTTTGACAGCATTTCCTGCACTGACTTCATCTTCTGTTGCACTTCTCTTTATCTTTTCCTATGTTTCTCTAAGTAAAGCTCAGATTAGGAAGAAAATACAAAACCTGTTTTATAACTACAAAAATACTATTGCAGGATATGCCGGATAATTAGTCAATGAGATTTTAAAAATCTGTTACCCAGTTTTATTTAATCACTCCTTTTGTCATAACTAAAAGTTGTGACAAAACAACTAAAATCTAAGAAGATTTATTAGCATGGTTAAATCAAGTACCATTCTTATTTGGGAAATATCAATTGCTAAGTTAGTGTGGGGATGGGGAAGGTGTCTTGCTGTTTAGTTTATCAAGGGGTATTTAAAGAGGAAATACATTGCTGGTCTGTAAATGGCAACTAGGGATGAAGGCAAGAAAAAACACAGAATGGTAAAATAGCTATTCTTGTGAAAAACAAATGGGTATAAATTTGCTTTGAATAAATCAAAGTGGGAATTTGGGGCTGTTCTAATCTTTAGTTAAGGTAGGCCTAGAAAGAGAAGTCAAACTGCACAGAAAAAGAACTTACTAAAACAGGAGCAGGAAATGTTGTGGGGTTTTTTTTGTTTTTTTTTTTTTTTTTATCTGCCTGATGTAGTTTTGTTAGAACAGGAGTGGTGCTGAACGCAGAATTGAGTCTGTGCAGTATTGTGACAGCTCTTGAGAATAAAATGATCAGTCCACACTGCAGACTAATTTTCCTCATTTTAGTCTGTAAAAATTATTCTGAGGATGGCTTGGGTTTTTTTTCCTCTTCCCCCCCCCCTTTGTTTTCCTCCATATACCCGATTATATCCTTGGGATTATTTCTTGCATGCAATTGCGAATAACAATTTTTGGTTTAAATTCCTAATTGACAGTAAAATATAGGAGGCAAAACATGCAGCCTGATGCATCATTTTGAGCAAAAGAATGGAAAAAATTAGGATATAATAACTTGGTTCTTAGTAATTTTAACACTGTAATATGATATCTGCTCATCAAATATAATTTACTCTAAAAAAGGCTTTCAGTGCAGTTTGTCACAGTTATTAAGATTATTAGACTTTTGACTTTAATGAATTTCTATTTTGTGATGAGTCCAGCAGACATAAGTATTATGAAGGGTATTACTGCTGTAGAGTGTAATAAATCTGCAGCTGTATTTCTTTCTTGTATCTGTGTTAGTTAGTAATTGACATGGATCAATATGAAAAATAAGGTAAGCTATTAACAACTCAGTAAATGTCTTTGTTGCCAAAAAAGGATTTGGAATTACATACTGCCATGCATTTAGAGATGATATTTAATTGCAAAGAATAAAGATGCAGTATGTTTAAATGCATATTTTCATTTGTTACCAAACTTGTCATGAAGGGGTAATAAACAAATGAGAATGTTTTTATGTAGGTTGGAAGCAAGTTGGTTTTAAGGCACTCCCGCCTTTAAGACATGCCAGAGCTATACGTTTCTTATGGGTCAGATTAGAAGAAGGGGGGAGTGTTTTGTGGGATGGATGTAATTTGTAGTGATGCTCTGTGTTGGCAGTGTGGGAGGCTGGGTGAGATGCAGGTAGCCCTGAGATGCAGCTTTGCAGAAATGCTCAGCTTGTGGTGGTTCTCCAGGGTCACCGACTCGGTAATACTCACACCTCGGACTATTACAATTGTGGCATCAAAAATGGTTTGAAAACTCTTTGCGTCTCCCCATCTGTGAGCTGGTACCTTGGCACCACTTGCAGCCTCAGCTGCTGGCCTTGGGGGACTGGGGAGCCCCTTCTTCTCTTGCGGCTGAGAAGGGCCGTGGAGGACCCTCACAAAATCTGCCTGTCCACAGGAGCTGGTGGGAAGTGGCAGCCTGCCCCACCGAGGGGCGGTTTCTTTTTGGGGGGAGGTGGCAGCCTGCCACACTGAGGTGCTGTTTCTGTACTGTATTGGTGTGCTTCTTGCAGTCCCAGTCTGCTTAAGGCTGCACCCCTGACCATATGGGGCAGGCACAAGGGTCTACATCCCAATTAATGCTTTATGGTGGGGGTCCCTTCACTTGTTTGCAGGGGTGCCTGTGCAGCAGAGAGGGAGGCAAGCCACGAGCATGGCGACAGCAGCAGCCATAGTTGCTACATGCAGGGCAGACTGCCAGCACAGGGGCTCACTGAGAAGAAGTAGCCTGGCAGATGTCTCTTCGCCCCCCTTACTGCATATCATTTTTAGTCATCTCTAGTAACGCATTTGTCTCCCCCAGTTTGGGAACTGTGCTTTCTGGTACCCTTAAGTGAATGACTCCTGGCCTGATGCATTGCAAAGTTAAGCTGTGGTTTCCAGCTGCGTGTTCACGTGTTTAATGAAGGTTTTCTTTTTTTGTTTGGTGCAGGGCCGTATCTGCAGAAAGGCTGGCAAATCAAAAAAGTCATTCAGTCGAAAGGAAGCTGAAGCAACATTTAAGAGTTTGGTGAAGACCCATGAAAAATATGGGTGGGTCACCCCGCCCGTCTCTGATGGCTGATGTTAGCAACCTGCTCTTGACAAAAATGCTGAACAAAAGTACTGTGACATCTCCTCAGTGCTGTACACCGCCCATCCTTTTCTACTTCAGCTTCAGTTACATACCATGAATGTCAAGGAGACATCTAAGTTATTTATGAACAGATGTGTTTACAGAGGGAGAGAAAAAAAAATGCTGTGTAGGATTATATTTCAAGACTGGAGAATGGTCATCATTGAAGTCACTTGAGCGGATGCTGAGATTGCGTCATTTGCCCCCATACAGCCCACATTGTCTTCAGCTTCTTTCCATGACAGCAGCACCGAACAGCAGTACTGGAAAGTCTATCCGTTACTGCTCAGTTCATTTAAATGTAAATGAAACAGTCAATATTTAATAGGGAAGCAGTGCATTGCAGGTACATGTTTGCTGTGCTGTTTATCTTTGTCTCCTAGCAGGTCAACATAACCTGAAGATTTGTCTTTATGTGGAACTGTGGTCTGCTGTGACTAAATTTAGACCTCATTTGTGCTCTATATATGACCATTAATTCATAAATGAAACCAGAATTAAAATGCTGAAAGGTCCTAGTGTTGGAAAATTAAAAGTGGAATCACCCAACTGGTTACAATGTGCTATCTATGCGATATTGTGATGTGCTGTTCAGAAATAAACCAGTGCAGTTAGCCGAAGGTTAGGTGATTTTTTTAAACACGTCCACATCAGAGCTTGGAGTGGTTGGTTGGTGGTAGCAGAACCATTACCCTGCTGGTACCTTCTGCAGTAGCATGTGGCCTGTCAGTTCTACAAAGTGGCAAAACAAATGAATGGAAATGGACAAAGCAATCTTAAAAAAATTTCTGCTTAATTTTAAAATGATATGCCAGTAACAGAGTAAAAATTTTCAAGGCAAATGGAACATGGTTTGTAAGAAGATTTGCATGACTGGAATTCTGTTTTTTATTTTCACTCAATAGACATTGTATGTACTTAGAGCCCAATATCTGAGAAAACCCACTGATGTATATCAATGTCCTATTATTTAATCATTAAGGTTTAAGTTTTCTGGTAAACAAATTAAAGAAAAAACTTTCTAAGGGACTCCATAAAAGCTGAAGGTAATGTTTAGAATGGTATAAGAAAAGCATTTAAAAAAATGTGGATTCCAAATGGAAAATCATACTGGACACATGCTGAATAAAATCACCAGTATCGTTTCTGTTGCCTCAGGAATTCAGTCATTTTGGCCAAGCTTTATATTCAAAGGAATAAGTTTTCTACTGTGAAATTCTAGGCACCTTATAGATGTATCTGTTGTGGTGATAATTTAACTGGAAGCAGGGCAGTGTCAATTATTAAGACTAATTTGTAAGAGGGGAAAAAGTTACGTGTTTGAAAACACTTCCTGTTCTATGGCTAACACGAGACCAAATCAAAATGATTGACCAATTTATGTTTGTATTACAGTAACATGGGACACAGTACAGAGATTTTTGGGGTTTGGAGTTTGGTTTAAAACTACACACAGTGGAGAAGAATTAAAGAGTAATGAAAGACAAAAGAGTTTGAATGCAAGCAAAGAAGCAGCACAGCAGATATTTGTGCAAAACTACTGTGCAGTCTATCAATGGATGCGTTGCCAGCGTAGCTATTTGTCAGCTAGATAGGGAGAAAAGTAATCAAAGCCTTCACCAAAATGGTTACACCAATCAGAGCCACTCAGTTTTGTGAACGTGGCTGATTTCTTGCACTTCTTATCTCCACCAGCTGCCTCTTCATTTTCTCCTCTGCCCATTTGTGTTACCTGCCTGATGTGCCTTATCTCAGTTATAAATGGAAATGCTTCATACCATGAATCTGTGCAGATCTTGCTGTGATTTATCTCGCCCTGCTTTATCCTTGCAGACAATGCTATAATCAATGTACAGATACTTTTCTCCTCAAACTAATCAATTCTGTGCATCCAAGAGCAGAATGTGTCTTTTTAGTGAGAAATAACATTTCAAGTAGTTTATTTACTCAGTTTTAAAAACATCTTCTTGCTATCCTTGGTAAAGGGGAAAACGAGCATGTTTAGTTAGGCATCAAATAAATTGCAATCCCTTGTGGGAATCCCTGAGAACATATGGAGGGATCTAGCACTGGAAAGCATAAGGTTTATTATTTCCCCTCAGAAAAGCTCTTCCCTCATCAACACTGTAAAATTACGTTAAAAGAAGTGTGAAGGTGTGGTAAGCCTTGGGGGGTGTTATTTCTTTCTGCTGCTTTTTAACCTGCCTCTGTTTTCTGTCAGTGTGTTATTTTAAATCTTCTTGAGAACCATATCTTTAATATTTAATTAAACGGTTAGCTAAAAGGAATATAGTGGGTGGATTGCTACCACTTCCCTCAAACCTACTTATTATGTGCGTTCTAAGTGTGCTTTAAATAGTTATAGCAAACATCATTGCTAAAAATCACAGTTACTTTTTGGCTGTAGGAGGTTCTCTGTACTACTTAGAGTCTTGGAGCAGTAGGAGAAGCTTTGAAGCTGTAGCAGAAGGGGAACAGAGCACATGTGATATGCTGTAGCAATAAATCATGCAAGGAAAAGTACACTGTATGAACAAGGGCAGGATGAAGTTCCTGCTGCACCAAAAATAAGACCATGCCTATTTAAGAAACAGCTTATAGCAGGAGCAGCCTTTGCTGGGGAGATGCAGAAAAGAACGGACAGCAGGGAACACAGCAGCATTGGGCTTCTGACCAGGGAGGAAGGGAAGCAGCTAGGAATGTAGTTAGTCAAGAGATTTAGAAAGAGGGTTGATCTGTTTTAGGGAAAATGAGTTCATGCTTTTTATCTTGCTCTATGCCAGACAAGAACTACTATCTTTACAACAGACAAGTCATAAAAAAGTGAATGAGAAAATTGGGAAAGGAATGGTGTGTGAGAGGAAGGAAGAGAGCAAGACCTGAGAGAGAGTAGTACAACCTGAGGACTATATAACTGGGCAGCTGAAATACAGGATAAAAAAAGCCTGATGATGGGAGGGTATAAAACAAGGGATCAAAGGAGAACAGCACAATACCAGAAAAAGCAACAATAAAGCCTGAAGGACAGCAGTTTAGATAGGGCCTACTGCAGGAGCTGGTTGCAGAGCTGCTTCAGGCACCTTTCTGTTGGGGGAGCTTTAGTGAAAAAGATCCTATAATGTCCTTTTTGTTTGTATCCTAGAAAGTGACATGTGCTTCCTCCTCATTCTGTGCTCCTTCTGGCAGCTGAGAAGGATGTTAAGATTTGAAGCTGTGGTGTGGAAACCAAATGAGGCTGTTGCCTCACTTCTATAACTGAGGAATAAAGCCAAGTGTCATTTCCAGAGCCTAACCTCAAGGTGGGCAAAATCTAAAGAGACTGGCCAGTTACCTCCTTTGTCAAAGTTCATCAATACCAAAAAAGTGGGAGAAATTTTTTTTGCAGATAGTAAACATCGATATCCCTCCTTTATCCAGTCAAAAATCTCCATAGGACTTCTTGTAAGATTAGCAGCAGCTCTCAGCTCCAGCTCTCATTAGACCCATTTTATCAGGAATATTATTTTCCATCTGCTGTCCCCAGAATAAGGGGATTTGAAACTAGTATCTGAGGAAGTGTGAAGTTGTATTAGGAAGTTGCTTCCCAGCTTTTTTAGAATATGACCTTTTGGAGAACCTTCTTTGAGTCTGAAAAGGTTACTTGACTGAATACAGGCACAGAATGAAGAAAGCTGTCTCTGAATACCTAAACACTGAAAGATCCCCACAAAGGACACAGTAGATGCATTTATATGGAATGTATTTGTGTCATTAGAAATTGGTCCTAAAAGTTGAACAAGCAAAAAGTCATCTGTTAAAGTCCTCTTGAACATGCCTTTTCTCTCTCAAAGACAGCATGTCTCCTTCCAGGCCAAAGTTTAGTCTCAAGTCCAAAGAAAGATAATAGGTATGCTCTGCTTACTTGGACCTATGACACTGAATTATACAAAAAAAAAAGGACTCACTTCATTCTCCTTGTCCAAAGCAGTACATAAGATCCTAAAATGGGTAAACCCTGAATAAATAGCATGGTTGAAACAAAGTTTTTCTAGTATAACAAGTACAAGATACATGACTGTAGTAAGTATACTTCTAGAAAACTCATTTTGAAAGATATTCAGAATCAGAGCTACCAAGCCGTGATTTCTGTGGTGGCCAGTGCTGTGTAGGTACTTTCCATTCCAAAGGAACTTGCAATAGAGAGAAATCTATTTTTGATAGACTGATTGTACAGAGAAAATACTGCAGAACAAACTCACATTTGGGATATAAATTTCAGAGATTTTTCCATCACATTTTACTTTTTTTTTTTCTTCAAGGTTTTCAGGCAGAAACATGAAGCCATAGTGTCTTTGTTTCACACTGGCAATATGGCCAGTGTGGTTATTTACATGACTCCACCAAGGTGGTCAATTATGAACACACTTGTTGATGAAGTTTTTAGATAATTATCTTCCAGCTGAATGCCTGGGCGTGGAGCTTGGCTGATGTACCAAGGATTTACTTTTTAGTGTTACATGGCCAGATGTAATGCATGCATAGGCACCTGAAAGCTTCACTGAAATTACAAGGGGAAGCATTTGCATAGAGTCAATGTGAAAGGTTTCTGTCTTCTATGCAGCAGGTAACTTCTGGTGAATAAGGTTCCTCTCAAACGGTGCTATGAACTATACAAACAGAATTAAGCAGGCCAACCTACTGGTACAATATAATTTTCCAGTTATGTACCTCCTCCCTGACAAGCACCAACCTATCTTGGTCTGCTACAGACATCACATTTTGGAAGATGACAGCCAGTCATGCTGTAGAAAAACTGTGTACGTATCTCCTGGCGCCTTCCTGGTGCATTTCTGGGGGAAAATGCAGCCCTGATCTAAGTGAACAAGAGAGACCATGAGGGATGTGCACATACTCTAAAAGTATGCACCGCCCTGCCAAGTGTCAGCTGTGGGAATCTGTGGGCAGCAAGCCTCTGAGCTTACCTAGGCAACGTGCATCCTGACCTCTATTCATATACCAATCTTGCAAATATTTTCCAAATATATATATGACTTGGATTGAGTCAAAGGGTTCAGCATATCTCTGACCCGAGTTCAGCTTTGCAGAGCAGATGTGTTACTAAATATGCACTGGAGGTTTTTGTGTAAGTTAGTGACACACTTAACGTTCCGCTGTGCTCGCTCTGTAGAATAAAAGTGGCTGTCAAACTAGGTCAGAGGACAAATAAGTTGCAAGTGAGTCACCTGGTATTAGCAGCACAATTGCTGAGAAGTAGTTTTGTTTGTACATCAAAGAGTAGAGGTAAGGTACTGCAGAAGGAGCAGCCAGTAGGAAGTTGCAAGAAGTTATAAAGACAGAGCTTGCTTTTCCATTCTCCCTGCACTGTATTATCGACTACTTAATTGAATCCTCTTAAAAGTACATTGCTCTGCTTTGTAAATTCTACCCCACTTTATATCTGTTGCGTGAAGGGAAGGGGCTACGTGTGGGTAAGGGAGAGACAAATTTGGTAAGAGACAAATCCCCTTGCTTTCTAGCTGGTCCTCAGATATTAGAGAGGCTGGGGCAGCTGAACTTCTCTCTTAATAGGTTCCAGTGAGAGCTGTGACTACAGGTCTGACCCCAGCTGCAGGAACAGCCCGGTGCTGTAGGTCCGGCTGCATTGAACAGCAGCCGTCGGGTGCACGAACAGCACGGGTTAGTGACACCCAACATACAGATCTTTGTGACTGCCGGTGGTAAATACACCAAGCTGCACACCAGCTCTAGAGCTGCAAAAAATAATTGCGATTACAATAGTCATAATCTCCCAGGGAAAAATCACTCGGCAGAGCCGAGGCCGCAAATCTTACCCAAAGGCCTCTTCTGCAGAGGGGCGAGGAGAACAAACCCATCGGTCAGTCCCTACGACTTGGTGCTGAATTCTCATCCCACAAACTGGGTCCAAAAAGGGATGACATTTATACCTTTTTTTTGTTACTGATGTGTAAAGTGTGGGGATGGGGCTGTGGGCGGACAATTGTTCTACGTAATCAGCACAAAACTTCCGTATCTGCACTTGCACAGAGTAGACAACTGCCCTGAGATAGGTGAGGAAATGGGGCAAGCAACCTCCACTGCATTCCACATTCCTTATCAGGGCCTCTAGGGCACAGACCCCTGAATCTTCACCCAGCCCCTGTGACTGCCCTGGCACCAGTTCTTTGTTTGCTGTGTCCAGCTTTGTGGTTTCTGCTTGTTTTGTGCTTCCAGTGTCTGACAATAACACTTCACAGTTTTAGTGATAACACTAAAGAAACCTTAAAAACAGTAATGTAAATTTACATTTAAAGTGTGCATTTTGTTCTAGAAGCATGAAATGGCATGCTGACACCTCTCAAATTTTCACCAACAGCTTCCTTACATCAGTAAGTTTTGGACAAATCAGCAATGGAGGTAGTTAACACAAAAATAGAAACTGTAATATGGATGTGTGACTTAGTCTTTTCCATGATTGTTTTGCCTTTCAGTTTGATTGACTTCAGATGAGAATGTCAAGCTAACAGCAGTGAAACTGTCAGTGTTGTTTATTTAAGCAGTTCCTTTTGTTCATGCTGATAAATAAGGTGGCAATAAATATTCATTGCAGTTTTGTTTCACCAAATGGTAATTCAGAGATAAGTCCTTGCACTCTGAAAAACTTTTCATTTTATACTTAATGTTTGCCACTACACTTAGAATTCATTATCTTTTGATCTCAAATATTCCTGTGTTTTCTTTTTCAATAACCTTGTGTTTTAAATTATTTGTGGTTTACTAACAGAAATATTTGAAGTATGTTGCAAGTCCTTTTGGCAAAATCAATGAAATGTACCTGCACCAAATCTAATTGTCTCTGTGATGTAGTGGAGATCTTCACTTGCCATTTGCATTAATAAGAATTAACTCTTCTTCTGCTGGCCACTTTCACAGTATAGAAAGACATTATCATTAACAGGCAGAGCAGCAGACAAACTCCTCCCTCCACTCCCACATCACACACCAGAGATCCAAAGTGCCAGACAGGCAGAGGGAGGAACAAGTCAATGCACTCACCCACCACAGGGGACAAGAAGAAGGGAGCGAGCTGGGCAAGGAGCCACGCTATGGGCAATGCGAGCAGTCAGGGACTCAAATACAGCCTCATGTTCTGGCCCTGCCATCCTGGGAACTCCACTTGCCATAAAAAGTCAGGGAGCTCTTCCAATAGCCAGAACCTCCACACAATACATGCACTCTGTAAACAGACCACCCAACCCCCCTGCAAGCAGAGTCAGCTCTTATAGAGGTGGCTTCTTGCCCCACCTCCAAGTTAATGTGGAAGGTGGGGGCACCTGCTGGTGATCTCCTAATCAGTCCCCACCTAAGTCTGGCCAGACCCTGGGTGAGAACCAATCAGGAGGGTCTTTCTTGCCTGGCTGTGGACATCATCCATATGCCAACCCTCATTCAGGGCTGGGGGTTTAAAACCCAGCACTTCAAGGCTTGCTAAAGATCCCTCTTCTGAACTTCCTCAACAAACCCAAGATTTTAAATTCAGCACAAAATTCATGATGACATGGATTACAATGCATCTTAAGAATGAAAGCAAACCATCCTTAAGAGACATTTAAACCATTCCTTCATTTACACCAACATAATTTAGTTCTGAGAATATATAACAATACAAACACAGGCAATGACGTATACTGCATGATATTATTCTTACTTATTACATAAATACAATTTTAGAATGTATTAATAATTTATAATGTATTAATAGACTTTATGATAATCCCACCAAAGAGTAACTGATATCCTAGAAGGCAGGACTGACGTTCAGAGAGATCTGGACTAGCCGAAGTAATGGGCCAACAGAAACTTCATGAAGCTTGTCAGTGACATATGCTAAACCCTGTACTTTGAATGGAGTCACCCAGTTCATCAGTGCAGGCTGGGGGCTATCTGGCTAGCTTACAGCTCTACAGGAAAGGACTTGGATGCCCAGGTTGGCAGCAGATTTACAAGGGCTCCACGGTATGTCCTTGCGTTATTGAAGACTAGCTACATATTGGGCTGTACTGGCTAAAGCACAGCCAAGTGGTCAAGGAAACCCATTATTTTCCTCTGTTTATTGCTTGTGAGTTGGCATCTGGGGAACTGTGTTCATTTTTGGCTCCCCAGAACACATTATATTTTGACAAATTAGAGGGAATCCAATGGAGGGGCACCAAGACAGTTAGTGATCTGGAGCCTGTGATGTGTGGGAAGAGGCTGAGAGAGCAGGTTCTGCTCAACCTGGAAAGACACAGTTGGAAGGGGGCTGCTTGCAGTCTACCTAGAAAGGGATTGCAAGAGAAGATAGAGTCAAACTCTGCTGTGACATGAAGAGCTAAAGAGCAAGAGACAGCAGGCATAAAACACAGCAAGCAAAGTCACAGCTGGATGGAGGGAACAACCTATTCACCCTGCGAGCAAGCAAGCACTAGAGTAAGTTGCCCAGAAAAAATGGAATCTCCATCATGGGATATTTTTGCGACCCAGCTTGATAATGCCCTGAGTAACCTGATCCAGCTTTGAAGTTAGCTCTGCTTGAACTAAGAGTTGAGACTAAAGAACTCCATATGTCTCTTCCAAACTAATGTTTCAATGATTCTGTTATATTATTGATATTATAAGTTTTGCTATTCAGAAGTATTGGGGAAACAAATTTCATGGCCAAAAACACCTGTTGAGCTCTACCTGATTTATAAAGCTGTTAACCTCCAGGAAGGACCAGCTGATTATGACTCTGTACTTAGTGTGAACTACCTCCTTCCAAGCACCCTATGCTCTAACATCACTGCAGGGATGTAGGTGTATAAAGTTGTGCAAAAACGTGTTGAAGGTGTTGCTAATTAGCATATTCACATTAAATTTTTGCATACATATACCACCTACCAGTCCACTGCTAAAAATATTTTCCTTGTAGATGGGTGTTTTGAGAGAACTTTTAATTCTGTTTTCCCTGAAGAACTTTAAGCTTATAACAGGTTTTTAATGTTGTCTGTTTCCCTGCAATGCAAGATTGGAAAAATACTTCTCTCAGTAAAGAGAATAGGAAGGAAACCACTAAAGGAACCCTAGAGCTTACAGATGGGTTCTTCTGCACAAAGTTTCTCTACATTCTGGACAGCAATTTACTGTAACTGAAGTTATCTCACATCACAAGGCTTTCATGATTGCTAAGGGGTGTTATTCTAGAATTCCTAGGGCCCAAGTTTGGCCTTTTCAAAATCTTGCCCTGATTTTACCAACGTCATTTAGACATTCTGGAAATTAACATCTGAGGTGAAAAGGATTTTGGTGGCATTCCTAATGGAATATATCACAGTACAGTTCATCTGTTTGCGTTTGACGTCCCCATTCTGCTGCACAACAGATGCCAGTCTGGTGAATACACATATTTCCCCTGTCTACCTTGTGGAGTCAAAGACGGCCAATGTAAGGACTTGGGTTTGTCTTTCCTTCGCTGCTCCCCGGTATGCTTTGCATCACTGTTCCTGGGTGGGAAAGCCTTTTCTGATTGCACTTATTTTGACCCCATTTCTGAGATAAAGTTGTGTTGTCAAGTACCCTTCTCACGCAGTCAGAGCACTTGGAAAAACAAAGGGATTGAACAAAGGGCTAATGTATTCCAAGTGACTAGCCCTAGAGCACAACTGTTAACGTTGCAGCAGTGAACAGTCCTGTGATTCAGCTCCTTCAGCCTCTGTGCAGTGCAAAATGGAGTAAGAATGGAAGTGCAGTTGGTTTGAATGTTCAGCATTGCAAGAGCAGGACTGCTGCTTTCATCGAGAACAAGAGGTGCCCAGCCTTTACAGAGTCTCTTGCAAACAAGGTGTATCTGTCTTGAGTTACCTGTCACCTCTCCTCCATCACAAAGCAGAAAAAAATCTGACTCTTGGCCTGACCTTCTGGACAGTTATTCTACAGGCACTCAGTTATTCTTTACATATTTTAAATTTTTCTATGTATTTTTATTTTATGGTTACATATATATTTAAAGCACATAAACAGGAGAAACTTGGGCCCAAACCAAAACTGAAACAGATTTTATAGTGTTCTTTCCAGCCTAACACCCATAAGGCTTTAAAACCTGGAGCATTACCACATACACATCTTCTGCAGCACTTGGGGTATAAAGGACAACTTTATCTCAAGGCCATTTCTGGTCTTTTTTTCTGTGCTTGCAGTAATAAATTCAAAGGTTCCTGCCCATTGGAAGTGAACTGAAGACAGAATGTATTTCTTGACATGAATTTCACTGACAGATTACGTGATCCACTTGCTAGTTGGAGCTGTCTACTCTACAGTTCATGCACCAGCTCTTGGAAACAGACAGCTCGACACTGCCCATAATACGCATTGTACAGAAGCACAAATACAGGCTGGTTGATGAGTGGATTGAGAGCAGCCCTACAGAGGAGGACTTGGGGGTAGTAGTGGAAGAGAAGCTGGGCATGAGCTGGCAACATACACTCACATCCCATAAGGCCAACTGTATCCTGGGCTGCATCCCAAGAAAAGTGGACAGCAGGTCAAGGAAGGTGATTCTGCCCCTCTGCTCCACTCTTGTGGGACCCCACCTGAAGGACTACGTCCAGCTCTGGGGCCC
The DNA here is from genome assembly GCF_000691845.1 of Merops nubicus. Lineage (NCBI taxonomy): Eukaryota > Metazoa > Chordata > Aves > Coraciiformes > Meropidae > Merops > Merops nubicus. The sequence goes on from NW_008595757.1 coordinate 23,575, forward strand.
CTAACTGAACAAAGACATGGACCTGCTCAAGCGGGTCCAGAGGAAGGCCACAAAGATTATCAGGGCTTGGATCACCTCCCATATGAGGACAGGCTGAGAGAGTTGAGGTTGTTCAGTCTGGAGAAGGCTCCAGGGAGACATTATAGCAACCTTCCAGTACTTAAAGGGGGCCTACAGAAAAGAGAGGAACTCTATTAGGGAGTGAAGCGATAGGACTAGCAGTAACAGCTTCAGACTGAAAGTAGGTAGATTAGATTAGCTATTAGGAAGAAATTATTCACTGTGAGAGTGATGAGGCACCAGAACAGATTGCCTGGAGAAGTTGTGGATGCTGCCTCCTTGGAAGTGTTCAAGGCCAAGTTGGACGGAGCTCTGAGCAACCTGATAGGGAGATGTCCCTACCTGTGGCAGAGCGGTTTGGAACTAGTTTATCTTTTAGGTTCCTTCCAACCCAAACCATTCTAGGATTCTATGATAAATTCTGTATGGGAAAAGTATAAATGTAACTAGGCAAACCAGGGTATGAGTGGTGAGGATCTATCATAGTAAAGATGGCAAAGGAGGAGTCAAGAATAGACTCCACCAGTACACCTTATGCTCAGAAATTATTGTAGGTAACCAAGTTCCTGAAAGAACCTGCAAGTTCTTTGGAAAGAAAGGAAGCAGAAGTTATTGTAGCTTCCTGAAGGAGAAGCTTCAGTTCATGCTGATGATTTCACTTGAAATCTTCTGACAGAGAATCTTAAATTGCTGTCAGTAAAGAAAGCCAAACTGGGAAGGATGAGAATTTATGTGGTGCCTAGAAATTCAAAAGACTACCAGAATGTTCTTATTTATAACTCTTTTTCCTACATCTTCACATGCCCAGAGTGACCATTCCTTTAAATATACCCTTCTACCTTCCCAGTTTTCCCAAGAGATTTGGAGTACATGCGGATCATGCCCAAGGGGCCATATCACTAACACCTTCATGGGTCAGTAGGGATTCCTTTTGAATGAAAAGGTGCAAGGGACAGTAGGAGGAAAAGCATTTACAAACATTTGTGTATTCACTCTGTCCTCAGCTAGCAGGCATCTATAACTTGCAAGACTTGTATCTAACTAGCAGAGCTATTCCTGATTTGATACCTTTTTTTTTTTTTCCCCTGAGAGACTCAGGCAAACCCTGTCATCATTGCTCAGTGGATGACAGCATTGGCAAAGTTTAGTCAAGATCAGGAATTCAAGAGATACAGCTAGTCAAAATGTAATCCTTTGAGGCACTAGTTCAATTAAATTAAATTCTTTCAATTTAATTTAAAAATTAAAAAAAAAATAAGAGAAACATTTAGTTATCTTTTATGAAATCGACCCACTTGTAAGAAAATATGAAGTGTTATCTTCTTGACCTCAAGAGGAAATAAGCAATAGGAGACTTGAGCAGAGACATCTCTGTTTGGATATCTTTGTGGTTTATATACGGGAAAGATTGATGCTTCTCTTCCCAATTTTTCCCTTGACTTCTCCAACTGAATCATCTGCTGCTGCCTAGTGGATAAATGTGGAAGATTCCTTGTGGTGGGGTAGGACAGAGGGAGGAAAGTAGGGCAAGGTAAGGGGACAAGATGTGAAAGTTTACACTGAGCAAGCAGCAAAGGTGTTACTGATGTAGCCAAAGGGAGCAAATTCAGAAGATCAGCTGACAAGAGACAGACAACCATCTTCATGTCACTCCTGTACTCTCACTGTTTGCCACTTCCTGTCAGTAAGGCAAAAATCCATAAAAGGGACTTACACAAGTAGATGTCAGCCCATAGGAAATATCTCACCCTCACTCCGTATTTCAGTCTCTTCCTGAGCAAAATAACACTTTGGATTGAACCTGAGAAATTACTTAGAAGAAAGTTTCACCTTATCATCCATTTTCAGAGACAAAAGTGATTTTTTTAAAAATAGCACTAGTCAGAAGCATGCGTTTTACTCAAATAAAAATAACGTTTTACTTAGTGTAAAAGGACTCTACTATTTTAGAAAGTGGCCATGTGGAAATCAGTAGGAGTTAACTGTGAACTTCAATGGGAACCACATATTGTGCAGGGGATATAACGACTTCTGCAGATTGCTGAGTTTTGGACTGAAGGATTCGAGAAGGTTCTTGCACTGCCTCAGAGCTGTGCACACCCTCAGGGAGCAACTGGAAAGGATGGTAACCATAGAATGGCTTGGAGAAACTTTAAAGGTCATGTACTCCAATCCCCCCTGCAATGAGCAGGGACATCTTTAACTACATCACATTGCTCAGGAGCCCTGTCGATCCTGGCCTTGAACATTTCCAGGGATGGGGCATCTATCACCTCTCTGGGCAACCTGTGCCAGTGTTTCACCACTGTCATTGCAAAAAAAGAAGTTATTTGTTAGTCTAAATCTCCCCTCTTTCAGCATAAATCCATTACCCTTTGTCCTGTCACAATAGTCCCTACTTAAAAGTCTGCCCCCATCTTTATTATAGGCCCCCTTTAAGTTCTGAGAGGCTGCAATAAGGTCTCCCCAGAGCCCTCTCGTCTCTAAGTCGAACAGCCCTGAGAGAGTCAGCCTTTCATCACAGTACAGATGTTCCAACCCTCTGATCATTTCTGTAGACCTTCTCTGGACCCACTCCAACAGGTTCATGTCTTTCTTGTGCCAAGGGCTCCAGAGCTGGACACAGTACTCCAGGTGGGGTCTCACCAGAATGGAGTAAAAGGGGAGAATCACTTCCCTCGACCTGCTGGCCATGTTTCTTTAGATGCAGCCCAGGATACAGTTGGCCTTTTTGGCTGTGAGTGCACACTGCCAGCTCATGTCCAGCATTTCATCCACCAAATCTTCATAGTTTACAGTGAGCTCTGATCTTTTCTATTACCACAACTGATCCCACCAGAAACTTCAACGTGCTCAAAGCACATTGATCAAAAAGGAATCATCATTTTCATATTATTGTGTGTGGGACAGCTTTGGCTAGTCAGTAATTTTCTTGCCAGGGCATTCTCTAAGTCGAACAACCCTGAGAGAGTCAGCCTTTCATCACAGTACAGATGTTCCAACCCTCTGATCATTTCTGTAGACCTTCTCTGGACCCACTCCAACAGGTTCATGTCTTTCTTGTGCCAAGGGCTCCAGAGCTGGACACAGTACTCCAGGTGGGGTCTCACCAGAATGGAGTAAAAGGGGAGAATCACTTCCCTCGACCTGCTGGCCATGTTTCTTTAGATGCAGCCCAGGATACAGTTGGCCTTTTTGGCTGTGAGTGCACACTGCCAGCTCATGTCCAGCATTTCATCCACCAAATCTTCATAGTTTACAGTGAGCTCTGATCTTTTCTATTACCACAACTGATCCCACCAGAAACTTCAACGTGCTCAAAGCACATTGATCAAAAAGGAATCATCATTTTCATATTATTGTGTGTGGGACAGCTTTGGCTAGTCAGTAATTTTCTTGCCAGGGCATTTGAAGACTCTGAACATGCTGTAAGAACATACAGGCATTTCCTAAAGAATTCCTGATAATGTTTATGTATCTGGCACATGCTTTGTATTTTTGATATAATACAGGATGTTGAGATCAGTACAAATGAATTGTCCAGCTGAATGAAGCAGTCATCTAATTGTGTATCCTGATGGCTCAGAGGGGCGCATCAGTCTCTTGGCCTGGTGATCAGAATGAATCAAAGTGGAATAGAGATTATCACATTCTACCCCTTTGCTCCAAAAGAGGCCAGCTTCAAGGTTAGATTGAGTTGCTTAGGGCATTGTCTAGCCAAGTCCAGAATATCTCACAAGATGGACTTATCACCACCTGTCTGGGCAGCCTGTTCTAGTGCTTAGTCATCCTCTGGGAGATTCATCTTTTCCTCCTTTCCAACTAGTATCATGACTGCTGGCTCTTGTCATCTTTCTTGAGCATCTGACAGGAGCCTGCCTTTGGGAGAAGTGAATAAAACCAGTTCAAAAGGAGAGCACAGAATTGTTACATTTTCCCAGTTTGTCTCTCAGTGTGACATCTTGGTGTTTTATCCACCTGGAATTGCCCATCAAGCAGAAATCTCCTCTGAGCTGTGTACAGTGGTGCCTAGACCTCACTGCCATGTTGGTGTTCATCTAAAATTCAAACAAGTGTTTGAAGTGTTTTATCTTTTCCTTCCTTTAAATTCACTATGAAGGGTCCTTAGTTATGGTAGCTTCCATTTACTTGTCTTCCATTAGGTTCTTCTCCATTTGACTTGCCATGTAATATTCACATGTTTTAACTAAAACAAATAGCAATATGGTCTCCGTAGATGTAACTCACAGTTCACATCATCTTTCCAAATTTCCAAGTATTTAATATGTTAAGCTGTTGCAGCTTGATTTTTTAAAAACTTTTTGATGTTTATAATCTTCTGCCAGCCTGAAAATTAGTACCTCTCTCCTACTCTGTTTTCTGGTCAGATTTGTAGCCATAAGAAGATTGTGTTTTTTGTAGCTACTAAGAAAGGACTTCCTCAAAGGTTTTTTTTAACTATTAGTACATTGTTGTCCTTTATCTGTTCTCATTAATATTTTTTTTAAACTTCAAACGATTGATTAAACCTTCTTGCCAACTGCAGACACAAGGTTTACTGGTTCTTGATTATCTGGATCACCCAGAAAGCTGCTTTTTTTCTTAACACAGGAAAAAAAAAACCCAAACAACAAAACAGGCATGCAGCATTTTCCATATTTCAACCCTCTAGCACAAAATTAGGTTTCAGTGAGAAGTTAAATTTTTTAAATATGCAATATATATTCTTTTATATATATATTACATTCTATTTTTACTACATATGTAAATGTGTCTAGGAAAACATTACATTATGTTTATGTAAAACATAGTAATATATTACATATTACTTAATATTATGTCACTTAATAC
>NW_008595758.1:0-517 GCF_000691845.1 Merops nubicus
GGCGGTCGTGCCTCTCCCTGCGGTCCCGAGCCTGGGTTCCGTGTCCCTCGGAACGGGGAAGCGGAGGGCACTTGCTGGTGCGAGGTACTTAAGAACAAATAATGAGCGTTAAATGTTGTCTCGGTTGTGCCACCGTGTAGTGGGTAGGTGAAAGAGGCTAGATTGCGTTGCTTTTCTTCAAAATGACTTAAAATGAAAGCTTTTGGGAGGCTTAAGTTCGTGATGAGCATTCAAGGAAAAAGTGAGGTGTAGTATAAGCTTTCAGCAAAATACGAGAAACTAGCGGTGGCCTTCGGCTGCCTTAGTGTACTCGGACACTTGCTTCCTAACTAAAGGAAAAGATGTCAGTAAGACAGAGAGAAATAGGGTGCAATAGAAAGGAATGAAGGAAACGCCTCTGTGATCTGGAACAGTTATGTATTTTATGGCAATTTGCATCTAGAGGTATTCGTCCATGCAAGATTTCCCTTAGATGACTTCCAGAAGACGTGAAACAATCAGTACAAAAACACTCTTT
>NW_008595758.1:535-2643 GCF_000691845.1 Merops nubicus
CTCTTTCAATTCAATTTGTCAAAATTTGGACAAAGCATACCCTTTTGAGATGATCAAGTGTCTTTTCCTAGTTAACAGGCGTTAATTGTCTCAGTTTAAATTGTTAAATTCTTTGCTTACCATTGAAGGAAATTAACAATTGCATCATGAGCAAGGGGGAAAGAATGTTTGCTCTCCTAGGTCACTCTCGGTTCCTTGGTGTCATACTCTCCTAGTAGACATCATTGTGTTTGAATGACCTGACTCAGGTGGTTTAGTTTCGTTCCAGAATTTTTTTTCCCTTTTTACACATATTTGTGTCTTCTTAGTTTTCTACTTAAAAGTTGTAGAAGGAAGAGTGTTAATCATTGAAAAAAAAAAAGTTACTCATTGACAGATTTCAAGAATTTTCTTTGTAGCACATCTTACTTAGTACTCCCAAAATAATCTGGAACAAATAAATGCAAAGAACATGAAGCAATAACATTGTCTCTTATGTAACTCGCCAAGCTGAAGTTTATTTTCCGTAGTAACTGTTGACCTGGCGTAGTCAGATGTTTTAAGACCATGTTTAGCTCCATGTTTTCCATTCAGGTAGTGAAATTCTTGGTGAAAAGTAGATTATGACTTTGAACTCCTCACGGTGTTAGTTTTACAGTTAATTAGGCTTTTGTCTAGAAAAAATAACTGATTAGTGTTACTTCTTACTTATTTTCTGCAATACTCAGAAAAATCCAATCCCACAATTTTGCTGCTCTGTGTCTCAGTCTCGAGAGAAAGAAACAAGTGGTTCAGCTGCTTGTCAGAGTCTGTGAGCCAGAAGAAGGTGGTCTCTGCTCTTGGATGATGGTCCCTTCAGGCTGCCAGGAAGGTGGCATTGATGGGCAGTCTTCTCTCAACGTTATTCCTTCTCTGTTGCCAGCAAAAATGAGTGTCCAAAAAAAACCTGCTCTACTTGTAACCACTTGTAACCTTGCCCACCTCTTGGTGCGGGTGTACAGGTGGTTTGGGGTGGCACAGGAAGGGACACGTGGGGTCAGGACCACAGAAAGGGGTCGGGTGGGAAGGGAGCTGTGGAGACCATCAGGTCCAGCCTTCAGCTGAAGGCACAGCCTTGGTTGGGGTAGTCGGCTGTACCTCTTGGGCTCTCTGTGGCAGACAGTTGATTCAGCTGGGTACCCATCCTAGTCTGCATTGCCTGTGCCTGTGTGTCTGGAGCAGGAAAATTGGAGCAAGGGAGGAGAAATAAAACCCTCTCAGCCACGGGAAACTGTTAACCTGGTTTATTTGCTTATGAAACACCAACTGAAGTCCTGTGGTGTTTTATCTGCTAGGTGTGGGGAAGGCCCAGCCAGCGTGGGTGAGGCAGGGCTCCTCACAGACTGCACCAGCAACCCCTGCTGCCTTCAGAGCAAGTGTGGTGGGTCCCAAACCCACCATTGGTTTGCAGGAGCATAGTGTTAAAGCGTTTGCCTAAGAAAGAAACCCTTTTTTTTTTGTTGTTTGAAAAGACTCAGTCATAGCCTTTCACTGCCAGGACAAACCCCCCTTCAGAAGGGGTGGGTGATTCAGCACTCCCTGCTCCCAGCTGAAGCTGTGCCATCCACTAGGAGAGAATTCAGGACTTGGCACAGGAAATTCAGGATTCAGTTGTTGGGATGCTTGCAGAGAAGGGGAAATTTTCTCCATCCCAAGCATTAGATCTGTATTTTACCTCGTAATGTTTTGAATAGTCTATATGGGGATCAGAAATCAGATCTCCTTCCTTCCTCCTACTTGAGAGTCCTCTAGAGTCGACTAACCAATAGTTTAGAGAATGGCGGTTCCTTTTCTTTCTTAGATAGCTATCTGAGCCTTCAAAGGAGAGCAAAATAATGAATGAATACCTGCTGCATTGCATAAGTTGGGGGTTTATCAGCACTTCAGATTTACAGCAAGATTAAGCTGTGAATTGTGAGATGGCAGTAATAGTCATTGTTTGGTGTGTGAGGACGTGCCAGGCTTGCGTGTGCGTGCGGTTTGTAGCCAAGGAGATCGCCGGGGTGCGGCCACCCCGGTGACTCAGGGCCAGTCCACCCGAGTGCCAGAGTCAGACAGAGGCACTTGGGATGTGTGGCATTCCTGGAACG